>NC_088415.1:18680267-18980267 GCF_034236695.1 Oncorhynchus nerka
ATCATTTCCCATCAATTCCCATTATTAAAGTGGCTGGAGTTGGGTCAGTGTCAATGACAGTGTGTTGGCAGCAGCCACTCAATGTTAGTGATTGCTGTTTAACAGTCTGATGGCCTTGAGATAGAAGCTGTTTTTCAGTCTCTCGGTCCCAGCTTTGATGCACCTGTACTGACCTCGCCTTCTGGATGATAGCGGGGTGAACAGGCAGTGGTTTGGGTGGTTGATGTCCTTGATGATCTTTATGGCCTTCCTGTAACATCGGGTGGTGTAGGTGTCCTGGAGGGCAGGTAGTTTTCCCCGGTGATGCGTTGTGCAGACCTCACTACCCTCTGGAGAGCCTTACGGTTGAGGGCGGAGCAGTTGCCGTACCAGGCGGTGATACAGCCCGCCAGGATGCTCTCGATTGTGCATCTGTAGAAGTTTGTGAGTGCTTTTGGTGACAAGCCGAATTTCTTCAGCCTCCTGAGGTTGAAGAGGCGCTGCTGCGCCTTCTTCACGACGCTGTCAGTGTGAGTGGACCAATTCAGTTTGTCTGTGATGTGTATGCCGAGGAACTTAAAACTTGCTACCCTCTCCACTACTGATCCATCGATGTGGATAGGGGGTGTTCCCTCTGCTGTTTCCTGAAGTCCACAATCATCTCCTTAGTTTTGTTGACGTTGAGTGTGAGGTTATTTTCCTGACACCACACTCCGAGGGCCCTCACCTCCTCCCTGTAGGCCGTCTCGTCGTTGTTGGTAATCAAGCCTACCACTGTTGTGTCGTCCGCAAACTTGATGATTGAGTTGGAGGCGTGCATGGCCACGCAGTCGTGGGTGAACAGGGAGTACAGGAGAGGGCTCAGAACGCACCCTTGTGGGGCCCCGTGTTGAGGATCAGCGGGGAGGAGATGTTGTTGCCTACCCTCACCACCTGTGGGCGGCCCGTCAGGAAGTCCAGTACCCAGTTGCACAGGGCGGGGTCGAGACCCAGGGTCTCGAGCTTGATGACGAGCTTGGAGGGTACTATGGTATTGAATGCCGAGCTGTAGTCGATGAACAGCATTCTCACATAGGTATTCCTCTTGTCCAGGTGGGTTAGGGCAGTGTGCAGTGTGGTTGAGATTGCATCGTCTGTGGACCTATTTGGGCGGTAAGCAAATTGGAGTGGGTCTAGGGTGTCAGGTAGGGTGGAGGTGATATGGTCCTTGACTAGTCTCTCAAAGCACTTCATGATGACGGAAGTGAGTGCTACGGGCGGTAGTCGTTTAGCTCAGTTACCTTAGCTTTCTTGGGAACAGGAACAATGGTGGCCCTCTTGAAGCATGTGGGAACAGCAGACTGGTATAGGGATTGATTGAATATGTCCGTAAACACACCGGCCAGCTGGTCTGCGCATGCTCTGAGGGCGCGGCTGGGGATGCCGTCTGGGCCTGCAGCCTTGCTAGGGTTAACACGTTTAAATGTCTTACTCACCTCGGCTGCAGTGAAGGAGAGACTGCATGTTTTCGTTGCAGGCAGTGTCAGTGGCACTGTATTGTCCTCAAAGCGGGCAAAAAAGTGATTTAGTCTGCCTGGGAGCAAGACATCCTGGTCCGTGACTGGGCTGGGTTTCTTCTTGTAGTCCGTGATTGACTGTAGACCCTGCCACATGCCTCTTGTGTCTGAGCCATTGAATTGAGATTCCACTTTGTCTCTGTACTGACGCTTAGCTTGTTTAATAGCCTTGCGGAGGGAATAGCTGCATTGTTTATATTCGGACATATTACCAGACACCTTGCCCTGATTAAAAGCAGTGGTTCGCGCTTTCAGTTTCACGCGAATGCTGCCATCAATCCACGGTTTCTGGTTTGGGAATGTTTTTATCGTTGCTATGGGAACGACATCTTCGACGCACGTTCTAATGAACTCGCACACCGAATCAGCGTATTCGTCAATATTTCCATCTGACGCAATACGAAACATGTCCCAGTCCACGTGATGGAAGCAGTCTTGGAGTGTGGAGTCAGCTTGGTCTGACCAGCGTTGGACAGACCTCAGCGTGGGAGCCTCTTGTTTAAGTTTCTGCCTGTAGGCAGGGATCAGCAAAATGGAGTCGTGGTCAGCTTTTCCGAAAGGGGGCGGGGCAGGGCCTTATATGCGTCGCGGAAGTTAGAGTAACAATGATCCAAGGTTTTACCACCCCTGGTTGCGCAATCGATATGCTGGTAAAATTTAGGGAGTCTTGTTTTCAGATTAGCTTTGTTAAAATCCCCAGCTACAATGAATGCAGCCTCCGGATAAATGGTTTCCAGTTTGCAAAGAGTTAAATAAAGTTCGTTCAGAGCCATCGATGTGTCTGCTTGGGGGGGATATATACGGCTGTGATTATAATCGAGGAGAATTCTCTTGGAAGATAATGCGGTCTACATTTGATTGTGAGGAATTCTAAATCAGGTGAACAGAAGGATTTGAGTTCCTGTATGTTTCCTTCATCACACCATGTCTCGTTAGTCATGAGGCATACGCCCCCGCCACTCTTCTTACCAGAAAGATGTTTGTTTCTGTCGGCGCGATGCGTGGTGAAACCCGTTGGCTGCACCGCCTCGGATTGCGTCTTCCCAGTTAGCCATGTTTCTGTGAAGCAGAGAACGTTGCAGTCTCTGATGTCCCTCTGGAATGCTACTCTTGCTCGGATTTCGTCAACCTTGTTGTCAAGAGATTCAAGAATCACTCACTGATCTTAAATTGGTGCTAAACATTGATAAAACCAAGTTTATGTTTTTCTCTGGGTCTTGTACAATGTATCCTAAAGACCTGCGTATCTGCACCTTGAGAAGAGTCCAAATTGAGCTAGTCCCCCATTATACATACATGTATATAGGTATTTGGATAGATCATAAGCTGTACTTTAAAACACACATTCATAAGCTGACTAAAAAGTTGCAAATAAATATTGGTTTCCTGTATAAAAATAAATCCTGTCTAATTTTTGAAAATAGGAGGAAGATTGTTTAAGCAACACTCCTCCCAGTAATTGACTATGGCGACTCAATGTACAGCCTCTGTGTTAAAACCTCTAGATTCAGTCTACCACTCAGCCTTGCATTTTGTCACTGGTGATGATTTCCATACACATTATTGTTACTTGTATAGTTCTGTAGACTGGGAGACTCTGTCTACCGGAAGGATCCAACATTGGATATTATTCGTATATAAAGCACTTCCCCAGAAACTCCCATGATGCATCACTTCACTTTTAAAATGGAAATGTATTAGCTATAAGAATCGCTCTCAAGATGGGTTGGTTGAAAAGGTTCAGCAGGTCTCCTCTGAGTTAGGGAAACTGCTTTCGGTTACTATACCCCTCAGTCCTGGAACTCTTAAACTTGATTCTTTGGTCCCAAAATATCAATTAAGTAAATAAGAAATGTGACCAATGAAAACGGCACTTGTTTTGATTGATTGTATATATTTGTTTCTACTGCCCTTTTGAATGTAACATAATTTATTAGAAATGTTGTAACTACATTTGTAATGATCATGCTTGAACTGTTGTTCTCAGGGCACCATTGGAAATGATACCCTGGTCTCAATGGGTTCCCCTGGTTAAATAAAGGTTCATAAATGTCTCGAATCCTGTCCAGGTTTTTCCATTTCCATTTCGACCGGAACCCAGCACCTCTCCTCCAGACAGTACTTCTCCCACTCCACGAGATACTAAAGGCCCCTTGCCAGGCGCCTCAAATCCAGTATGGAGCGAACGGAGTACGCCGGGGCCTCCCCCCGATGTCCAGAGGGGGCGGAGGAACCTCTCGCACCTCAGTCTCCTGGAGCGGACCAGCCACCACCGGCCTGAGGAGAGACACATGAAACGAGGGGTTAATACGGTATTCTGGTGGAATTTGTAACCTATAACAAACCTCATTCACTCTCCTCAGGACTTTAAATGGCCCCACAAACCGTGGACGCAGCTTCCAGCAGGGCAGGTGAAGGGGCAGGTTTCGGGTTGAGAGCCAGACCCGGTCACTGCTCACTGCGGTGGCGATCTGCATTCTCCTGCATTCTCCATTTGGCGCGTCCACCCCTGAGGTGGAAATGCGATACCCTAGGAAGGAGACGGACTGCTGGGAGAACAGGCATTTCTCAGCCTTGACGTACAGGTCATGCTCCAACAGGCGACCAAGCACCCTGCGCACCAGGGACACATGCTCTGCGCGTGTAGCGGAGTATATCAAAATGTCATCATTATACACCACTCCACCCTGCCCGTGCAGGTCCCTGAAGATCTCATCTACAAAGGATTGGAAGACTGATGGCGCATTCATCAACCCGTAAGGCATGACGAGGTACTCATAGTGCCCTGAGGTGGTACTGAAAGCCGTCTGCCGTCTTCCACTCGTCTCCCTCCTGGATACGCACCTTGGTTGTAAGCGATCTAGTTTGGTGAAGAAGCGCGCCCCGTGCATTGACTCAATCGCTGTGGCTATGAGCGGTAGTGGGTAATTATACCTCACAGCGATCTGGTTCAGACCCCGATAAGACGGGTGCAAAGACTATGTTACAACGGTGCAGTTTAATAATAAAATCACAGAGAACAAACACAAATAAATAAAAACGATGGGACAAAACCCTTCGCACGCCAGACATAACGTGCACAAACTCTTACAATCAACAATACCGGACAAGGACATGTGGGGAACAGGGGGTTAAATACACAACATGTAATTGATGGGATTGAAACCAGGTGTGATGGAAGACAAGACAAAACAAATGGAAAATGAAAGGTGGCTCGACGATGGCTAGAAGACCGGTGACGTCGACAACTGAACGTCGCCCGAACAAGGAGGAAGTCATGACACCTATGCAACAGTGGTGGCATTGTTAACAAAAAAAGATACACAAAAGCATTTGTGAAATAAATAGTTCTTACCAAAAATCAAAATGCCTCCAAATGTAATTACGTCTAAATGGGTCAACAGATTTAAATTGATTAAATCTGTCCAGGTCACTTGTTAGGTTAACATGTCAAAATGGATCCAAATGCATCTACAGTAAAAGAGGTCTGAATCACAGATCTAGATACATAGATGTATGTTTTCCATTTGCCAAGCTGTCCTTATCGGTACAGTTATTTTATGAAATCCATATGATTGATGAATCCATCCATACGAGACATGAGCTCATGCTAACTTGCACGACATCCCTGGTCTGCCATTATAGCTTTGTGATTACATTGAATTTATCATCAACACTCTCTCTGTCATGTTGTAGAAACACACACACACGTGCAAACAGACACACACACACACACACACACACACACACACACACACACACACACACACACACACACACACACACACACACACACACACACACACACACACACACACACACACACACACACACACACACACACACACACACACAGAGCCATTCTCTCTCCAGGGGGTACAATAGTCTACTCAACATCAGGCTTTAATTACCGCAGACCACCACCACCCTCCCCACAACTACTGCAACACACACACACACACACACAAACACACACACACACACAATAGATACACACAATAGACAGACACGCACACACACACAGCCATCATCTCAGCCATATTCCGTACCTCATTATACCGCTCTCCAGTCCCTGAAAAACCCAAGCACAATGTCTGCTTTTATCTAGGGATAGAGCCAAGTTTACCATTTACATACCTCAATCCCCTCACGACGTTGGACAAAGAGCTGGCTGTAGGCTATCGGACCTAACTACTACTGTTACTGCTGTGTGCGTACCTGCACACATACGTATGTGTGTGTGTGTGTGTAGGACTGGGATCCTTTATCTTAATTGTTGCGTTCATGTATCCTAATTGTTCTGTTTGTGTTAGCTCGTAAATGTTGTGGACTCTTGCTGGGTTTGTGTGTGTGTAGAGTGGCACTGCTGGAAGGGAGGCGGGCTGGGGAGAACTGGTGTGTTGAAAATATGAGGTGTGTTGAGATGAACATGCTCTTACAATGGGCCCCTTGTTTTCCAGACCAATGTGCTCTCAGTTGCATGGCAATTAAAGAGCAGTTTACTGGCCAGGACCAGTCCTGTTCCTCTTTTTACCTCTGACGCAATCCTCCTGCTGCCCTGGCCGCGGAGCTGTGACCAATGCTGATGTTCACACACCTTCCAGGTCTGGCAGAGAAAACAAACTACCTTCACAATGCACAGGGCATGCACTGTATCCAGACCACTTTAAAACCTCTCTCAGGTTTTTCAGGAGGCAGGTAGAGTGCTGATTGTAATCCCATGGTAACGCTGAGGTCATATTTTGTATCGTGCTCACTTTATTACAGAAATGTACAATCACTTTGACACTAATTTCAGAACCTTGGTCATTTATCAAAAATCTAGACACAAGACTGAAAATGGTCATCACTTGTAACACAGCATATCCGATGTTCAAAACATTGCATATTCATATCTTATTCATATCTTTAAAGAAACCTTGCAGTGGCAGAATCATCGGTTCAAATAACTCATTTATCATCAAATACCAGAGGAAGATTCATTTAGATCAGCCACACACAAGATACCGATAGTTTCACTGTGTAGTTGTTCATACAATTATTAAATATTGTAGTACAAATTATGTGAAACATTGTTTCATTATGCTACTAAACATAAATACATGACTGTAAAATGACTAGTAGAGAGAATACTACAGACAGTGGAATCACTGAACAAATGTATTGATGAAATACAATAAAATCACAACATAGTTTTCTTTGAATCAAAGTGTAACGGCTGTTGTTGGTGGAAGAAGATGAGGACCAAGGTGCAGCGTGGTGTTCCATATTTATTCAAATGAACACCGAAAACAGTTCTGGCTGGTGCAGACACACAACAGAAAACAGTTCTGGCTGGTGCAGACACACAACAGAAAACAGTTCTGGCTGGTGCAGACACACAACAGAAAACAGTTCTGGCTGGTGCAGACACACAACAGAAAACAGTTCTGGCTGGTGCAGACACACAACAGAAAACAGTTCTGGCTGGTGCAGACACACAACAGAAAACAGTTCTGGCTGGTGCAGACACACAACAGAAAACAGTTCTGGCTGGTGCAGACACACAACAGAAAACAGTTCTGGCTGGTGCAGACACACAACAGAAAACAGTTCTGGCTGGTGCAGACACACAACAGAAAACAGTTCTGGCTGGTGCAGACACACAACAGAAAACAGTTCTGGCTGGTGCAGACACACAACAGAAAACAGTTCTGGCTGGTGCAGACACACAACATAAAACAGTTCTGGCTGGTGCAGACACACAACAGAAAACAGTTCTGGCTGGTGCAGACACACAACAGAAAACAGTTCTGGCTGGTGCAGACACACAACAGAAAACAGTTCTGGCTGGTGCAGACACACAACAGAAAACAGTTCTGGCTGGTGCAGACACACAACAGGAAACATTTCTGGCTGGTGCAGACACACAACAGGAAACAGAAAATAATCACCCACCAAACACAATAGAAAACAGGCTCCCTAAATATGGTTCTCAATCAGGGACAACGATTGACAGCTGCCTCTGATTGAGAACCATACCAGGCCAAACACAGAAATAGCAAATCATAGAAAAACTAACATAGACAACCCACCCAACTCACGCCCTGACCATACTAAAACAAAGACAAAACAAAAGAACTAAGGTCAGAACGTGACACAAAGCAAAAATAATTAGCTACAAAAAATAAAGAAACTACAGTAAATGTCAACTGCAGTGTTCCTCGAGTGGCTTACTATAAAAAGCTAAACACAGCATTGATTACTGTACTTCTATATTTCCATCAACTCTGTCTTGTGGATTTGGTCATAGATTATCATCCACATCACAATGAATGTTTTCATTAGTCAAACATCTTGGCAAGGATCTTCTGGTGAATCCAGGCCTGACACTGGTCTGCCGTGATGTCATAGCATCCGTCATCCATGGCCTGGAGAAGGGTGGCTTGTTCGTGAGGGCTCCTATCATATACCTTCCACCTCCATGTGGAGAAAAATTCCTCAATCGGGTTAAGGAAAGGAGGGTATGGGGGTAAGTACAGGGTGGTAAATTGTGGTTGGGCCTGAAACCATGCTTGCACCATTTGAGCATGATGGAACCTGACATTATCCCACACAATGACATCATTGTAGCTGCCTCAGTCATTATCATGCCATGATTTACGACATGGTCTACAACTATTGCTCAGATTTCATTGGACACTCGTTGCTGTTGCTGCTGTCTTGGTCCGTGGCCGTTCCCCCACACCTCTCAAACGAGGTCCACGACCACCTCTCAGAAGGGGTGCTTGTCCCCTGCCATTCCGCTGACCACCACGTCTTCCTTGTCTTCCTCCTCCCACTGCTTGACCTCTATTGTGACCTGGATCACCTGCCGGCTCCGTGTTATAGCTATGTTGTTGTTATCACTATATACTCGTACCACAATGGGAATTAAATCATCAGTAAAGAGTTGGCAGTATTGGAAAAGCAATTACAAAGGCCTGCATACATACACTCAACGGCCACTATATTAGGTATACCTGCGTGTTAACGCAAATAGCCTGCTCCTTCGAATAGCGAATGATGTGGCTGCCTGCAACTCAATATATAGAGTATATAGAGTAGAGAGCTTTAGTTGTTGTTCGACCAAACAGAACGGGCAAGATGCATAATCTAAGGAAATTTGATGGTGGTATGATTGTTGTCACACATGGTGGTTCCAGCATCTCAGAAACAGCTGCCCACCTGGGATGATTTTTACTCGCTACTGTCTCTAGAGTTTACAGAGAATGATGCGAGAAAACATTCAGTGAGCGACATTTTTGTGGGAAAAAACATTTTGTTAGTGAGATCGGTCAGAGGAGAATGTCCAGACTCATTCAAGCTAACAGAAAGGCCACAAATGCTCAAATAACAGCTGTTTAAAACAGTGGTGTGCAGAAGGGCATCTCTTAACGTAAAACACTGTGAACAATTCAGGCTGTTGTGGAGGCAAAAGGGGGTCCTACCCAGATAGGTGTACCTAATAAAGTGGCCGGTGAGTGTACGGTAATGTCAAATCTTAAAACATGGTCTGGAAAAGTCTATGGGACCATAGAAACAGTGTCTGATAAAGAATGATGATGAAATATTACATCCATAGATAATGTAGTCCAATTGGTTCATGTTCCACGGTAATTGGTGTCAATGTGTCACGTGTGCTCCCTCTCCGGCCTCTAGGTCACCATGCTGCTCGTTAAGGCGCATACCTGTCACCATCGTTACGTGCATTAGCGCATAATGACACTCACCTGGACTCCATCACCTCCTTGATTACCTGCCCTATATATGTCACTCCCCTTGGTTCCTTCCCCAGGTGTCATTGTTTCTGTTTCTTGTCTGTGTGTTGGTTGTGTTTTGGATTATGTTACATCTATTTATTAAAACACACTCCCTGAACTTGCTTCCTGACTCATTTTCCCGGGGCACTTTTACACATTCGATTTCGTTATCCTGAAACTTTCACGATCTTAACATGGAATATTGTCTGTTAGTTTTAAGAGTAATGCAACAGATACTTATCATTTGGAGCAGTTGTATCAATTGATAGTTAGCTCATTGTAATTAAATAATAGACAGACATCTCAGATGTAATGTGTGAATTGCATTTTGAAATGGTAATACTTTGATGTTAAGTTGTGTGCTTTTGAACAGTTGATTTTAGTTCAATGAACAAATGATCTTAGCTTTATGTGTATTGTATCCAAGCAATTGGAAAAAGTGTTTCAGTTTTGAAAAATGTGCATTTTGATCATCAGTTGTGAGTTTTGTGTCTAGAGTTTTGAAACATGACATCAAGGTTCTGAAATTAGTGCTAGTGTTTGTAAAAAACTGTAATAAGCCTGGTAGGTCATTGAGAACACATATAACAGGCAGTGTGTGGAACTATCATCCTCTTATGTTTGATTGATTTACCCCCTTCTACCAGTATACCGTTTCAATCAACATTTAGTGTAAATTAGCTCCGTTACATATTTTGCCTCCCCTGTATATTGAGTCAGAGAAATGTATGTGACCTTTTAGGACAGTTCAACCCACTGATGACCTTCACAAATCGAGGCTGAACTGAAAAGGCAAGAAGTTTGCAATAAGTCAATGTTATTCCCTTTCATACCACTAATAAACGCCCTGTGTAATGAATATTCCAAGGCTAAATATTATTCCGGTTTTGTGGGTCGGTATCCAGGGATCTGGTGGGAATGTGCAGGGTATGTGTTTTTGCTGTGGGACTACCTCGGAAGGCAGATCCTCATGATAGCACTATACTCCACATTGTGTGAAGTGGCATAACTGTGTCCATGTGTGAGGGATAAGTTCTTACTTTCTACATTCTCTCTGATTCCTCTCCAATAAGACTATATATACACACATGAAAGGGCAAAGCCCAGCATCATCTGGAGGGTCTGGAAGCTGTGTTTGGAAATGGTTGAGCCAGTCAAGTTCAATGGGTTTTACACTTTGCTTTGTGTGGACACACATACCCTCTCTCTGCCTACCCTCTCTCTGCTGTGAACTTAACAGAGAACCAAAACTTCAACCCTGCTGTGGCTTGAGTTACGTAAATCATTGAGGATTATATTATCAGGCACTTGAGGAAAATAAATCAAGCCAAGTTGCACTTGCTCCTGATAAGAGGGGTGTTGTCCTGTCATAGTCAGTGAAGGGGCCTGGAATAAATGTGTTTGCTCCTTTGTGGTTTCGGGGTCAATGTTCTGCAAGTGGGCCTATCATTCTAATGGTTTGGCACTAGATTCTAGTGTGTGTGTGTGTGTGTGTGTGTGTGTGTGTGTGTGTGTGTGTGTGTGTGTGTGTGTGTGTGTGTGTGTGTGTGTGTGTGTGTGTGTGTGTGTGTGTGTGTGTGTGTGTGTGTGTGTGTGTGTGTGTGTGTGTGTGTGTGTGTGTGTGTGTGTGTGTGTGTGTGTAGTGTGTGTGTGTGTGTGAGCGTGCTTGTCTGTGTGCGGTGAGCGTGCTTGTCTGTGTGCGTGCGCGCATGTGTCCGGTTCACTCAAGGTCCCCTAAACAGACCGTGTGGGTGGTGTGTGAAGTGAATGTGTTTGTCTTATATAGGTCCATGAGTCCATCCATTTTGTTTTGGTATTATAAAATAGAGTAACACACCAACACACTCTCTCCTTGCTTCCTTTTGACCCCTTCAATCTTGGCCTGAGAATGTTACCCACCACTTTCTCCTCCCCTACCCTCACTCCACCTACCTCCCCAAGACCAGAAATCCATCCCTTAGTCACATCCTCACACACCCCAAACCCCACCACCCCACCCCAAGCCCCACCGACCCCTAACCCCACCCCTCCACCCAAAACCCCACCCCTCCACCCCTAACCCCCATTTCTCCATCATACTAGAGGGGTTTGGTTCTGTGGGCTGACCAGTGTTTCTCCCTGGCCACTGGCTTGGCTTGGGTTCTAAGCTGATTCTGAAGTATTGAGCGGTACCAATGTCACTGCTTTCCAAAACACTGGGGAACGGGCCAAGAAGACTGGGGAATGTTTGGAGTAGAACCATAGAACCAGGAGCTTGGAGTGACAACGACAAAGACAGCCCAGAAACCTTTGGATTGGAACAAAGCGCTTGGTGTCACAATATACTCTGACCCCCAAATCTACAGCAGCAGTGTCTGGTTGTATTGAGCTATATGAGGCCCTGGACTGGCTATATAGAGATTTCCACTGAATGGTCTCCTCAACCATTGATCTTACAACAAACCTTCAGCATCCAAAGCGTTATTCACTTCAGGGCCACACAAACAGTGGGGTTTGATGGTAAACTCAAAGGTGGCTGTTCAAGTGACTATCCCACGATGCTGCATACTAAAATAGCCCTTCCCAGGTCTATATACTGGAGTAGGCCATTCTGAGTCTGAATGAGGGGAATAGAGTTCCCTCCCTCCATGCACGCCCCATCAATGAAGCATTGCCCTTACTCAGGCCTCGCACTGACAGCCATCAGATCCCTGAATGGGGGTCGGCTGGTGGGAGAACTTCTACACAGTCAATTGATTGACCCTGAACTGACAATAATGTGTGTTTCTGTTACTGTGTTTATCCTTGCACATCACTAAGATAATTTTTTTCAACAGTTTTGAGTGGCAATAAAGTGGGACTGAGTATGATCTTCTTCTAGATGACAGATTCAAATGCAATTGTGAAGAATCTGCCTCAGCATTGCTGGGGCCCAAAACCAACTGTTTTTGGACTGTTTTAATGTGCTCTCTTCTCTCCACAAGACTGTCTCCGTGATTTAAGACAGGCCTCCCCTGCCGTGTGAAGGATCAGAGGGAGGATTACATACAGTACTTAACCTCTGGCCCTCCACAGTCTGTGGACACACACACAAGTGCGAGCGCACTTACACACACAGGCTCAGGGGACAACTGCCTGGTTTGTCCACCTTTACCTCCCCTCCCCTCCTCTTCTCCATATCCCTGTCCACAGTAGGCTGTCCCTGTGCTGATTTTATTACCTCTCAGTGCCTCTGAACCCCAGAGGCAGAGGAGAGGATTTGGCAACAACCGGAGGATTCTTCACCACCCTGTGATCTGGGTCTGGGTCTGCTTCTCTTTTTATCCTTTATCACTCTATCCTTTACATTGTCTGGACACTGGACTGTCTGTCTGTCTGTCTGTCTGTCTGTCTGTCTGTCTGTCTGTCTGTCTGTCTGTCTGTCTGTCTGTCTTCGTCTTTCTCTCTCTCTCTCTCTCTCTTGTTCTCACCAACCGCTCCTTCCTTTTTTCTAGTAAAATACTTTCGTAAATCAAATCAAATCAAATCAAATTTATTTATATAGCCCTTCGTACATCAGCTGATATGTCAAAGTGCTGTACAGAAACCCAGCCTAAAACCCCAAACAGCAAGCAATGCAGGTGTAAAAGCACGGTGGCTAGGAAAAACTCCCTAGAAAGGCCAAAACCTAGGAAGAAACCTAGAGAGGAACCAGGCTATGTGGGGTGGCCAGTCCTCTTCTGGCTGTGCCGGGTAGAGATTATAACAGAACATGGCCAAGATGTTCAAATGTTCATAAAGCAGTCCCCTGTCAGGTAAATTTATGGTCGAACTTTCAATGCAATGATGGGGTTGATGGGTTTTTAAATGCTATAACTAATCCCCTAACTGGAGAACTTCAAGACCACACGTAATATAATGAAATGACCAACTGGGCTTATGTCATTGACACTTGACATAAGCTAATTTTTTCCACACGTATACTGTAGAAGATATTTACATTTTGTATTTTTGAGGGTTTTGTTTTAAAGCTTGATTTGAGGTTCTTAATTGAGGTGATTGCAATCAACACAAAACATTTGAGAAAATAAAGGTACCAACTCTTTCAAGTCAGAAAGAAAGCTATACACACCTCACATTTTCATAAAACTCTGTCTGAGAGTTAAAGCTTTGGATTTTTTCTCAATTTCCTGTGAGGCCGGCATGTAGTAAAGACTGCCTCATACGGGCCACAGTCTGGGACGCACACACACACACACACACACACACACACACACACACACACACACACACACACACACACACACACACACACACACACACACACACACACATATACACACACACACATTAATGCATGCACGCACACACACACTCATGCGCATGCATGCAGGCACGCATGCACATGCGCAAACACGCACAACACACACACACACACACATACACCACGTAAGTAAACCCTGACTGCATACCTAGGAGCAGAAACAGGATGCAAGAGGTACAGCATCAAAGAGGTACAGCCGCCAGTTTAAACACTGGAGCAGAATATGAGCTCTGGGCTGGGCTAGGCAGTAGCAGAGCCCTGAGTAAGTATGTAGCTTTCTCTATAAGATAGAGATCTGACAGTACAAGGACAGGACCCATCTCTTGAAGACATGAGTACAAAACAACAGACAGCCACTCTATCTATTTGAAAAAGAGGAACCAATATAGAAGTGATAGAACTTGTGTCTTTAGAGAGCGGAGCAGATAGGAAAGGATAGAGTGTCTATTTATCTCAGATACAGAACGAGCAGGGTGTTAACCTAAAGTCAGACATACAGGAAATGTGCTAACAGGAAGGATAAATTAGCTTGTAATGGACATATGGAGAAATAATTGTGTCCACTTTGGCCAACAATCCTCCATTAATAAGATACATCAATTAACTGATTCAGTGGCACAGTAATTTGGTAGATTATGATTCACTCAGTTGTCACTCATCTCCCCTTAAAGAGCAGTTATGGGATGTAGATTCACTGATCTCCCTCCCAGCCACAATCACGCACACCTACACATGCAGGAAAGGGAAGGCCATTTTCTGCTTCAGCATGACAATGTCATCATGCACAAACAAAGGTCCATACAGAAATGGTTTGTCGAGATCGCTGTGGAAGAACTTGACTGGCCTGCACAGAGCCCTGACCTCAACATCATCGAACACCTTTGGGATGAATTAGAACGCCGGCAAGAGCCAGGCTTAATCACCCAAGCGCCCTAGGTAGAATGGTTTATTTATTTTGTAAGGGGACAATGTTTATTTGAGACCATCAGGTGACGTCCCCGGGTCAAACCGGGAACCCGACAGAAAACTCCAGGGGACCATGCCACAACGTCCCAAGAACATCCTAAAAACATCCCATGGGACCACAGTAAACTAGACAAAACTTTCAGGGGACCATGACACAATGTCCTGGTGTCTTTTAGGTGACCATTTCTTGACGTCCCGGGGACGTCCTAACGACTCATTATTGTTAGCAGGGAAAGTAGTTAATTGTTCCCACGTGCCACAGACTGTTGGCACAGGCTCTGGCCACTCTCCATTCACTGGGGCCACAACTAGTAACCACCATTCTATAAATAAGCCCCACTATTCCCCACCAAACCCATAAATCTTATATGGTAAAAGTGTGTGTGTGTTTGTGGGTACGTGGATGCGTGGGTGCATGCTTGCGTGCATGTGTGTGTTTGCGTGTGTGTATAATGTATGGCTGGTTTTATTTCCCTTGTGGTATCTGGCATCATTTGTCACATCTGCGGCAAGCAATTAGATATAAAAACAACCCAGTTAACCAGAGAGAAAGGGCGCTGGTCGGTGCCAGTAGCCAACACTATGCTAAACCTCACCGCAACCAGACAGTGATCTGAGAGCTCTCCAAACAGGGTATATCAATCGTTGTATGAGAGATATGCAGTTTGTGTTCTGTGTTGGCTGTTTGTGCCCATCGAAGGCAGAGAATGCACCAATGTAGAGTGAAATCAAAGTGCCCGAGCGCTTATGGTCTGGGATCCTACATTTAGTAGGTATACATACAAAATAGGCCAATGCATGAATGCACATACACACACTACACCCTTTCATACTTTTACAGCTGGCATGGATATCATAGAGACTGATGAGATAAATATGTAGCTTACTACAATTGAGCACCATACATTGTGGTAATGTACAGTACCAGTCGAAAGTTTGGACAAACCTACTCATTCAAGGGTTTTCTTTATTTTCACTATTTTCTACAAAACTATGAAATAACACATGGAATCGTGTAGTAAGCAAAAAAGTGTTAAACAAATCTAAATATTTTTTCGATTTTCGATTCTTTAAAGTAGCCACACTTTGCATTGATGACAGCTTTGCACACTCTTGGTATTCTCTCAACCAGCCTCATGCGGAATGCTTTAACAACAGTCTAGAATGAGTTCCAATATATGCTGAGCACTTGGCTGCTTTTCCTTCACTCCTCGGTTCAACTCATTCCAAACCATTTCATTCGGGTTGACGTTGGGTGATGGTGGAAGCCAGTTCATCTGATGCAGCACTCCATCACTCTCCTTGGTCAAACAGCCCTTACACAGCCTGGAGGTGTGTTGGGTCATTGTCCTGTTGAAAAACAAATGATAGTCCCACTAAGCGCAAACCCGATGGGATGGTGTATCGCTGCAGAATGCTGTTGTAGCCATGCTGCTTAAGTGTGCCTTGAATTCTAAATAAATCACAGTGTCACCAGCAAAGCTCCCCCACAAAATCACACCACCCTCTCCATGCTCCATGGTGTGAACCACACATGAGGAGATCATCAGTTCACCTACTCTGTGTCTCACAAAGACACGGCGATCGGAACCAAAAATCTCATATTTAGACTAATCAGAAAAAAGGACAGATTTCCACCAGTCTAATGTCCATTGCTCGTGTTTCTTGGACCAAGCAAGTCTCTTCTTCTTATTGGTGTCCTTTAGTAGTGGTTTCTTTGCAGCAATTTGGCGATGAAGGCCTGATTCACGCAGTCTCCTCTGAACAGTGACTTTTGACATGTGTCTGTTACTTAAACTCTGTGAAGCATTTATTTTGGCTGCAATTTCTGAGGCTGGTAACTCTAATGAACTTCTCCTCTGCAGCAGAGGTAACTCTGGGTCTTCCTTTCCTGTGGCAGTCCTCATGAGAGACAGTTTCATCATAGCGCTTGATGGTTTTTGCGATTGCAGTTTAAGAAACTTCCAAAGGTCTTGAAATGGTCCAGATTGACTGACCTTCATGTCTTAAAGTAATGATAGAATGTTGTTTCTCTTTGCATATTTGAGCTGTTCTTGCCATAGTATGGACTTGGTCTATTACCAAATAGGGCTATCTTCTGTATACCACCCTATCTTGTCACAACACAACTGATTGCCTCAAAGACATTAAGAAGGAAATAAATTCCACAAATTAACTTTTAACAAGGCATACCTTTTAATTTAAATGCATTCCAGGTAACAACATCATGAAGCTGGTTGAGAGAATGCCAAGAGTGTGCAAAGCTGTCATCAAGGCAAATGGTAGCTACTTTGAAGAATCTCAAATATAAAATATATTTTGATTTGTTTAAAACTTTTTGGGTTACTACATGATTCCATATGAGTTATTTCATAGTTTTGATGTCTTCTCTATTATTCTACAATGTAGAAAAGAGTAAAAAAATAAAGAAAAACCCTTGAATGAGTAGGTGTGTCCAAACTTTTGACTGGCACTGTATATATATCATTGTATAGTGTAGTGTTTCCTGACTCACAACTGAGTCGGCGTTACTCTGGACCCTGATCTCTCTTTTGAAGAACATATCAAGACTGTTTCAAGGACAGCTTTTTTCCATCTACGTAACATTGCAAAAATCAGAAACTTTCTGTCCAAAAATGGTGCAGAAAAATGTATCCATGCTTTTGTCACTTCTAGGTTATACTACTGCAATGCTCTACTTTCCGGCTACCCGGATAAAGCACTAAATAAACTTCAGTTTGTGCTAAATACGGCTGCTAGAATCCTGACTAGAACCAAAAAAATTGATCATATTAACCCAGTGCTAGCCTCCCTTACACTGGCTTCCTGTCAAGGCAAGGGCTGATTTCAAGGTTTTACTGCTAACCTACAAAGCATTACATGGGCTTGCTCCTACCTATCTCTCTGATTTGGTCCTGCCGTACATACCTACATGTACGCTACGGTCACAAGACGCAGGCCACCTAATTGTCCCTAGAATTTCTAAGCAAACAGCTGGAGGCAGGGCTTTATCCTATAGAGCTCCATTTTTATGGAATGGTCCCATGTGAGAGACGCAAACTCGGTCTCAACCTTTAAGTCTTTCCTGAAGACTCATCTCTTCAGTGGGTCATATGATTGAGTGTAGTCTGGCCCAGGAGTGTGAAGGTGAACGGAAAGGCTCTGGAGCAACGAACCGCCCTTGCTGTCTCTGCCTGTCCGGTTCCCCTCTTTCCACTGGGATTCTCTGCCTCTAACCCTATTACAGGGGCTGAGTCACTGGCTTACTAGGGCTCTTTCATACCGTCCCTAGGAGGGGTGCGTCACTTGAGTGGGTTGAGTCACTGATGTGATCTTCCTGTCTGGGTTGGCGACCCCCCTTGGGTTGTGCTGTGGCGGAGATCTTTGTGGGCTATACTCGTCCTTGTCTCAGGATGGTAAGTTGGTGGTTGAAGATATCCCTCTAGTGGTGTGGGGGCTGTGCTTTGGCAAAGTGGGTGGGGTTATATCCTTCCTGTTTGGCCCTGTCCGGGGGTGTCATCGGATGGGGCCACAGTGTCTCCTGACCCCTCCTGTCTCAGCCTCCAGTATTTATGCTGCAGTAGTTTATGTGTCGGGGGGCTAGTGTCAGTTTGTTATATCTGGAGTACTTCTCCTGTCCTATCCGGTGTCCTGTGTGAATTTAAGTATGCTCTCTCTAATTCTCTCTTTCTCTCTTTCTCTCTTTCTTTCTCTCTCGGAGGACCTGAGCCCTAGGACCATGCCTCACGACTACCGGGCATGATGACTCCTTGCTATCCCCAGTCCACCTGGCCGTGCTGCTGCTCCAGTTTCAACTGTTCTGCCTGTGATTATTATTATTATTTGACCATGCTGGTCATTTATGAACATTTGAAAATCTTGGCCATGTTCTGTTATAATCTCCACCCGGCACAGACAGAAGAGGACTGGCCACTCCACATAGCCTGGTTCCTCTCTAGGTTTCTTCCTAGGTGCTTCTACACCTGCGTTGCTTGCTGTTTGGGGTTTTAGGCTGGGTGTCTGTACAGCACTTTGAGATATCAGCTGATGTACGAAAGGCTATGTAAATACATTTGATTTGAATTTTATTTTCATATTTTTAATTTGATTTGAACGGGGTATTTCTGTGTAAAATAGGCATTTCCTGTGTCACACCATCATTTACATCCCCCTGTGTCACACCCTGTGCCAACTAGAGTGCTGCGTGACCAATCATCTCACACAGAGAAAGTCTGCTGCCGCTAGCTACCTCACAGTCCAACCAAGGTGCACAATTTAACATTTGATATACAAAACATATCCAGCCACTCTGGTGTCAAATGGAAGCTTGTTAAAAAAAAATATTTAGTTATGAATAAGACCAAACACGTGTTGGCATTACAGCCTTGATAAGGGTCATGTTTTTGATCAGCCATCACAGACAACCGTCTGGGTTTGTACCCCGTCTGTCTACTCCACTCTAAACCAAGTGGGGAGTTTAATTACTGCATCTGTTTCTCTTCACTCTTAAACCGCAATTAGGAGGCTTCGCAACATGGGAGTTCACCAGCACAACTACCCTCTGAACAGCAGTCTGTAGCTCCAACAGAGAGGGCTCTATTTCCGGCATTAAGTCAACGCAATTGTTAAACGCACACTTGTTTGCAATTTCGACCTTTTAAAGCAGGCACTCTTCTGTTTTCAAACCATATCGCCAGGATTGGTAATTTACCTGTCTTATAAGAGCTTGGAACAAGTGAGATATCATTATGTGCCCATAAACCTCTTATTTAGAAACGTAAAATGTTTGAGTTTTTTTACCCATTTCGTTTAATTGAATTAAAAACCAAGAGTAGCCTCCCCTCCCTCAAAGAAGGCTTTTTTTAGGTGTTCTGCCCAGTGCATTAGCCAAATAGTCAAGACTATCATAAAGGGTTTGGCTCGTGAGACCCCTTTGAAGGAAATCTTAATCACCAAAGCTTTATTCAAAGATTCAGTTTTGGAGCATCCTCTTTTTATCTATGAAGGCTATAGTAGATTATTTTATTAAACAGCTCCTGTTGTTATCTTGGTTGTGTGTAAAAAACCCTCCATCTAGGCTATATGCCCATCATGGAACGAAACATGATATAATCCATTGACTTCTATTTAGAAACATTGAAGTTATTTTACTGTAACATTTGCTTGTTTTCCATTTCATTTGATTAAAAAGCTAACACTAATAGGCTACCCTTAGCCTACTTTAATGAAAGCTGGTTCGACAGCAACGTGCCTGCTGTCTTGCTTCTCCTGGCCATTCATTAGCCAAGTAGCCTATCGATAAAAGGTTTCGAAATGGCCTACTCGTGAGGCTTCTGCCGTAATGCTTTTGCATTATTAAAATTGACACAGTCCTACCTGCAGAGCAGGTACGTAGGTATATTTACAACCAAATACTTTTCAACTTTTACTCAAGTAGTATTTTACTGGGTGACTTGCACTTTTGCTTGAGTCATTTTCTATGAAGTTATCTTTACTTTTACTCAAGTATGATAATTGAGTACTTTTTCCACCACTGATTGTATGTGTGAGGCATGTTCTCAATAAGCAAGATATAGCCTAGGCCGTTGATATGGCTTTAAAGGACTGAATAATTTGTTGGGAGGAGAGCGTAACCAGAAAAGAGGCGCTCATTGAAAATAGGGATGGATACAAACCAAAAGGAGTAGCTACTCTGGCACTCTGACATATTGCTGGGATCTCTTAACATCCCAGTCAGACAGAAGAGTGGATGTCTCAGCTGTAGGAGGCAAACATAAGCAGTGAAACAAAATATATTTCCAGCTATGTGGGGGGAGAGTATATTTGGTGTGTACAAAATACCACACTTACCCTTGAACCAGGGGCTAAAGTTCTGGATGACATTCCTTCTTGTGTCACTGGAGAGAAAGGGAAAGGGAGAGAATGGGACCTTTTTAAGGGAAAGGATGTGGAAGGTGAGAAAAAGGACTGGCAACCGGGTTGGAGTAAACAGGGCAGAAGGGAGGAGATGAGGGGCTTAGGAATTGATCGATCTGCACCAGTGATCTCATCCCGATATCCTCCCAGTCCATTCACCCAAGTTTCATCCCTATTCTGATCCTGGTTTTTGCTGCTCTTTCCCAAGATCAGCCAAAACCTCCATTATGTGTGTGTGTGTGTGTGCGTGTATGCCTGTGTGTGTGCGTGTGTTTGTGTGTCTGTCCAGTCCATTCAGAGCTTCCTCTCTTTATTGGTTGCCAGTTTGGCCACTGAGTTTATGAGTTTCACCTTTGAGCCAGGCCTACCCACACTGTGGCCCTATCCCAGAAAGGAGGTGGAGGAGGAGTAGGAAGAGGAGAGGGAGGAGGAGGGGATGGAGGAGGAGAGGGAGGAGGGGGAAATGAGGAAATAATTTGGTAAGGAGAAGAATAATGAAGATTTAATTTAAAATTGTATTGACAGCACTTTTTACAAAATGTTAAATTACAAAAGTATCCTTACACACCTCACAGCAACAGCAGGAACCTGGAACAGCCTAAGATCAGGACAAAACACAGGTCCTTTATAAAAACAAAAACCTTAATGCCATTGTATCAGAATGAATGTCTAAAACAGACTGAAAGGAGAATAATGAAGAGGTTGTTGAAGTATGATCCTCCGTTGGCAGCTTTTCTCACGGCTCATTTTCAAGAATTCGTGAACCTTTTATGGTTGTTGGTATTGAAAGGCAGTTTGCTGAGCAGAAAAAATATGTCCTGATCCAACACAAACATGCAGATTACAGAAATACGGAATATATTAAAATATACAGTAGATCTCCTGCTACGCTCACACAAAATAGAGAATGTTATTTGTTGTAAATATAATGGGACAAAATAAATGTTTTGAGCATATGGAACATTTTATGTATGTAGCTTATTAGTACAAACTGTTTGTGTGCGTGCATGCATGCGTGGGTGGGTGTGCATAGGTGCAGGTGCATGTCCCAGGCTCCCAGACACACTTTGAAGACATGACTACTACATACAGTGAACCCCCTACTGTTTAAAGGAGCAGCTAATTGCCTTGTAGTAAAGTTGTGTGGGTGTGTGTTTGACATGAGCCAGGTGGCATTACAAAGTGCCTTGTTGCTTTCTTTTCTTTGGGGAGAATATGGGTCGTACCTAGGAAGTTGTCTTCCATTAAGAACGCAAGGTTGTTCTCTGTTTATTAGATCCTACGGTTCCACCTGACACCGCCGCCCCTTTTAAATATTTTGGGCACTATCGGAAAAAAACTAACGCAATGGTAAATCTTAGAGCTGGCGGTAGGGCTTTTGGTCCGGGGGTGTGGCAGAAATATTTTTGCTATTTTCACTGTGGGAATTATGAGTGCAATAGCTGGCGATATTGCGAAAGGGCTGGGTTTTGATTAATAAATAAATTCCACTCACTGGCCAATCAACGCATTTCATGGTTTAACATCTTCACTTCTTCAGGATCAGTGGCGGATTCTTAAGAACTTCTTCGGGATCGGTGTCCCGTACGTGGGATGGTTGATCTTACGTGGGCAAATGCGTTTAGCATGAGGTTGTAAGTAACAGGAATATTTCCCAGGACATAGACATATATGAAATTGGCCGAAAGCTTACATTCTTTCTAATCTAACTGCACTGTCCAATTTACAATAGCTAATACAGTGAAAGAATACCATGCTATTGTTTGAGGAGAGTGCACAAGTTCAAACATGAAAAGTTATTAATAAACAAATTAGGCACATTTGGGCAGTTTGAACAGAAACACAATGGTTCATTGTATCAGTCTAAAACTTTGCACATACACTGCTGCCATCTAGTGGCCAACATCTAAATTTCCCCTGGGCTGGAATAATACACTATGGCCTTTCTCTTGCATTTCAAAGATGATGGTACAAAAAAAATACAAAATAACGTCAGATGTGTTTCCTTTCAAATGGTACCAAGAATATGCATATCCTTGTTTCAGGTCCTGTACTACAGGCAGTTAGATTTTGGGTCATCACAAAAAGTTACATATTGCAGGTTTAAAGTGATGTTCTCAAATTGTTCCGAGACTGTTAAGAAACAACGTTCTTTTGTGGGAATTTCAGAACTTTCATCATAACATTTCCTACAGGTTTGCTCATGGTTCTATTTAAAGTCATGCTCTCAAATTGTTCCGAGAACTTTAAGAAAACTTTCCATAAAAAACACAAGAAAGCTTCTGCAACGTTCAGAGACTGTTCTAAGAATGTTATTTAGAAACATATACATTCCGTTCTCAGCATCAACAAAACTCTCTATCCTCTATCTTGTTAAAAGTGTTCATTTTTTTGGGCCATGCCCACTAATTGGCCAGACCTGATCTTAATGAGTGCTTGTTTCTTTTGCAATGTGGTCTGTTTGAAAATACTCAAATAAACTTACTTGAGTGAGTAAAGAAAAACACGGCATGCTGCTAGCCCCCTCTTGATGGTGCGGTGAACTAATTCCATGGACAGAGAACAGAAGCTCATAGGTTTGAATTGATGGTGCGATAAAAAATATATCTTTGCATGAACTATATTTCCATGGACAGAGAACAGAAGCTCATAGGTTTGAATCTCACAGATGCCGTTCACTTTCAATTTTACTGATCAGGAAACGTATGGTTTCATTCCCAGAACCAATGGGAAACCAAAAACATACATTCCCACAACTTCCAAGGAGCCAAATGTGCTAGCTGGGTAGTCCAATCAATAATTTACTGTAGTTATGTCTTTTTTTGTAGATGTTTGGGTCAACTTTTTTTTACTGTCAATTTCAAACCAACCAATACTGTGTTTGCCTCCTACAGCTGAAACCAACACTACGATGTCAGACTGTCAATGTTAAGATACCAGAGTCACAATCTCTAACCCCTATCTGTCTATTCTGGCGACCCAGCGAGGGTGTGGCAGAGCATTCTAAGGGTTAAAAGGATATTCCTGACATATTGTACAAGGCATAGCAACAAGCGTTAAAGGTGAGAATAAGGTCTGTGTGTACTTTATGTGCGTGTTTATGTGTGTGCATGTGTGTGTGTGTGTGCGTGTATGTGTGTGTGTGTGTGTGTGTGTGTGTGAGAGAGATGGGAACTGGCCTGCTGTGCATTCTAACCAATACTTGTACCCCCTGGGTCACGAATAAGAACAGAATGCACACAAATTAAGCAGAGTACAATGCACCTCCTGTTGTTACAGATAAACACACACACACACCCCTACACACACATCTGCCAAAACAGATGGTCTAAGAATCTAATTTAAGCATCCTGTGGTTTGCAGTGGTGTAAATTACTTAATTACTCAAGTAGTTTTTGGGGGTATCTATACTTTACTTTTCTATTTTTACTTTGGACTACTTTTACTTTTACTTCACTACATTCCTAAAGAAAATATTGTACTTTTTACTCAATACATTTTTCCTGACAACCAAAAGTATTCGTTACATTTTTTATGCTTAGAAGGACACGGAAATGGTAAAATTCACATACGTATCAACGTACCTACTGCCTCTGGTCCGGCGGACTCACTAAACACAAATTCATCTTTTGGAAATAATGTCTGAGTGTTGGAGTGTGCCCCTGGCTATACGTACATTTTTAAAACAAGAAAATGGTGCCGTCTGCTTTGCTTAATATAAGGATTTTAAAAATGATTCATACTTTTACTTGTACTTTTGATACTTAAGTATATTTAAAACTAAATACTTTTAGACTTTTACTCAAGTACTATTTTACTGGGTGACTTTCACTTTTAATTGAGTACCTTCTATTAAGGTATCTATACTTTTACTCAACTATGACAATTTCTTACTTTTTTCAAAACTGGTGGTTTGACCCTGTAAGACAATTCAAGCATTTTTATCCTAATATCAAATAATTTCTGGGGAACAAAGTGATTGGTTTCAATAAAAATTGTTTAAAAAAGAAACACCATTTTTTTCTTAGCAAAGAGCAATTTTTCAAGCAAAACCCCCTGAAAACTAACTGTTATTGGCAAAAAGGTTCAGAACTCTCTGTCTTATTGGTCTATTAACTAATTTACTGCAGATGAAAGCTATGATGCCTTATCGATATCACTTGTTAAATCCACTTCAATCCATCTAGATGAAGTGGAAGACACAGATTAAAATTACCATTTTTAAACCTTGAGACAATTGAGACATGGATTGTGTACAGTTGAAGTCGGAAGTTTACATACACCTTAGCCAAATACATTTAAACTCAGTTTTTCAAAATTCCTGACATTTAATCCTAGTAAAAATACGCTGTCTTAGGTCAGTTAGGATCACCACTTTATTTTAAGAATGTGAAATGTCAGAATAATAGTAAAGAGAACGTTTTATTTCAGCTTTCATCACATTCCCAGTGGGTCAGAAGTTTACATACACTCAATTAGTATTTGGTAGAATTGCCTTTAAATTGTTTAACTTTGGTCAAATGTTTCGGGTAGTCTTCCACAAGCTTCCCACAATAAATTGGGTGGATTTTGGCCCATTCCTCCTGACAGAGCTGGTGTAACTGTGTCAGGTTTATAGGCCTCCTTGTTTGCACACACTTTTTCTGTTCTGCCCACAAATGTTCTATAGGATTGAGGTCAGGGCTTTGTGATGGCCACTCCAAATCATTGACTTTGTTGTCTTTAAGCAATTTTGCCACAACTTTGGAACTATGCTTGGGGTCATTGTCCATTTGGAAGACCCATTTGCAACCAAGCTTAAACTTCCTGACTGATGTCTTGAGATGTTGCTTCAATATATCCACATAATTTTCTATTCTTCATGAAGCCATCTATTTGTCCCCAAGTGCAGTTGCAAACTGTAGTCTGGCTTTTTTATGGCGGTTTTGGAGCAGTGGCTTCTTCCTTGCTGAGCGGCCTATCAGGTTATGTCGATATAGGACTTAGATACTTTTGTACCTGTTTCCTCTAGCATCTTCACAAGGTCCTTTGCTGTTGTTCTGAGATTGATTTTCACTTTTCGCACCAAAGCACGTTCATCTGTAGGAGACAGAACGCGTCTCCTTCCTGAGCGGTATGATGGCTGCGTGGTCCCATGGTGTTTATACTTGCGTTTGTACAGATGAATGTGGTACCTTCAGGCATTCGGAAATTGTTCCCAAGGATGAACCAGACTTGTGGAGGTCTACAAATGGTGTCTTGGCTGGTCTTGGCTGAATTCTTTTGATTTTCCCATGATGTCAAGCAAAGAGGCACTGAGTTTGAAGGTAGGCCTTGAAATACATCCACAAGTACACCTCCAATTGACCCAAATGATGTCAATAAGCCTATCAGAAACTTCTAAAGTCATGACATAATTTTCTGGAATTTTCCAAGCTGTTTAAAGGCACAGTCAACTTAGTGTATGTAAACTTCTGACCCACTGCAATTATGATACAGTGAATTATAAGTGAAATAATCTGTCTGTAAACAATTGTTGGGAAAATGACTTGTGTCATGCACAAAGTAGATGTCCTAACCAACTTGCCAAAGCTATAGTTTGTTAACAAGAAATTTGTGGAGTGGTTTAAAAACGAGTTTTAATGACTCCAACCTACAGTGGGGCAAAAAAGTATTTAGTCAACCACCAATTGTGCAAGTTCTCCCACTTAAAAAAATTAGAGAAGCCTGTAATTTTCATCATAGGTACACTTCAACTATGACAGACAAAATGATTTTTTTTTAATCCAGAAAATCACATTGTACGATTTTTAATGAATTTATTTGTGGAAAATAAGTATTTGGTCAATAATAAAAGTTTATCTCAATACTTTGTTATATACCCTTTGTTGGCAATGACAGAGGTCAAACATTTTCTGTAAGTCTTCACAAGGTTTTCACACACTGTTGCTGGTATTTTGGCCCATTCCTCCATGCAGATCTCCTCTAGAGCAGTGATGTTTTGGGGCTGTTGCTGGGCAACACGGACTTTCAACTCCCTCCAAAGATTTTCTATGGGGTTGAGATCTGGAGACTGGCTAGGCCACTCCAGGACCTTGACATGCTTCTTACGAAGCCACTCCTTCATTGCCCGTGCGGGGTGTTTGGGATCATTGTCATGCTGAAAGACCCAGCCACGTTTCATCTTCAATGCCCTTGCTGATGGAAGGAGGTTTTCACTCAAAATCTCACGATACATGGCCCCATTCATTCTTTCCTTTACACAGATCAGTCGTCCTGGTCCCTTTGCAGAAAAACAGCCCCAAAGCATGATGTTTCCACCCCCATGCTTCACAGTAGGTATGGTGTTCTTTGGATGCAACTCAGCATTCTTTGTCCTCTAAACATGACGAGTTGAGTTTTTACCAAAAAGTTATATGTTGGTTTCATCTGACCATATGACATTCTCCCAATCTTCTTCTGGATCATCCAAATGCTCTCTAGCAAACTTCAGACGGGCCTGGACATGTACTGGCCTAAGCAGGGGGACACGTCTGGCACTGCAGGATTTGAGTCCCTGGCGGCATAGTGCGTTACTGATGGTAGGCTTTGTTACTTTGGTCCCAGCTCTCTGCAGGTCATTCACTAGGTCCCCCCGTGTGGTTCTGGGATTTTTGCTCACCGTTCTTGTGATCATTTTGACCCCACGGGGTGAGATCTTGCGTGGAGCCCCAGATCGACGGAGATTATCAGTGGTCTTTTATGTCTTCCATTTCCTAATAATTGCTCCCACAGTTGATTTCTTCAAACCAAGCTGCTTACGTATTGCAGATTCAGTCTTCCCAGCCTGGCGCAGGTCTACAATTTTGTTTCTGGTGTCATTTGACAGCTCTTTGGTCTTGGCCATAGTGGAGTTTGGAGTGTGACTGTTTGAGGTTGTGGACAGGTGTCTTTTATACTGATAACAAGTTCAAACAGGTGCCATTAATACATGTAACGAGTGGAGGACAGAGGAGCCTCTTAAAGAAGAAGTTACAGGTCTGTGAGAGCCAGAAATTTTGCTTGTTTGTAGGTGACCAAATACTTATTTTCCACCATAATTTGCAAATAAATTCATTAAAAATCCTACAATGTGATTTTCTGGATTATTTTTTTTCATTTTGTCTGTCATAGTTGAAGTGTACCTATGATGAAAATTACAGGCCTCTCTCATCTTTGAGACTTGCACAATTGGTGGCTGACTAAAGACTTTTTTGCCCCACTGTAAGTGTATGTAAACTTCCGACTTCAACTGTATGTGTGCAATTTAGAGGGTAGTTGGGAAAGAAGAAACAATATTGAAGTGACGTACGGGGTATGGTAGTAGGTGCCAGGTGCACCGGTGTCATGGATCTCAACGCTGCTGGGGTTTTCACACTCAACAGTTTCCCATGTATATCATTTATGGTTCACCACCCAAATGACCTCCAGCCAACTTGACACAACTGTGGGAACCATTGGAGTCAACATGGGCCAGCATCCCTGTGGAACGCTTTCAACACCTTGAGGTCCACTGCACTTGACCTTTAAGAACCTTCCTCATTTAACCACCCAAAACACTCTTGCTTTCTCTCTCTAAACTCTCTCCTCCACTCGCTACCCCCCTGTCTGTCTCTGTCTCTCTCTCTCAATCAGCCCAATTATATTCCTCCTTTACCCCTCCCTTCACTATCCCATCAACAGGGTTGGGTAGGTTACTTTATAAATCTAATCTGTTGCAGCTGTTACCTGTGCAAAATTGTAATCAGTAATGTAACTTTTTGATTGCCTAAACTCAGTAACGAAATCTGATTGCTTTCAGTTACATTTGGATTACTTTGCCCTTGGGGCATTCGAAGAAGACAAAAATGTTCCATCAAACTAATTTGTTGTGTCATCATAGTTGTCTCTGACTTGTGGTCAGACTTGCTCAGGTGGAACAAACATAAACTTTTTCAATGCTGAATTGAATGTCATTGAGAAAACATCATGTGGTTTTTTTGCATCCTTTCTGAATTTAAAGGTAATCCAAGAACTAGTCATCTAGTTTTTAAAACGTATCGGTAAATAGACAATATTTTTGTTGGTAACGTAACTGTAATCAGCTACTCCCCAGCCCTGCCCCTTATTCCCCTCTATTTTTCTCTGTCCCCAACTTTCTCCTCCAGAGCTGGTCCCAGTACAGTCCCCCACCACTTCTATAAAACATTGTTAACAACTGAACACGTCAGCCTATATCACAGCTTCTCCTTAGACATATCACCAGACATCATCACAATCACTACACGGCTCCATCCCATCTTCCAGATAAGCTCCATAAAATATGATTTCACTATCATATACTGTACATCTCCATAGAATCCCAGAATAGAAGTAAGTAGTCAGCGCTGTTTTTATTGGAACCGAGACAATACTCCAATGTCATTACTGTGAGTTTGTCACAGCAATGTTAAGAAATGGCCCGAGTGAGGTACTGAGTAATTACAGTCCTTGTTTTGGTCATCATCCTTTCCCCTTGTTATAATGACTTATAGTTACTGGACTGAGCCTTTATTTGACTACATGGAAACAGTACACTATGTGGTTGAGAGAGCAGGGAAGCCCTGTTTCCCTCCAACAGAACCACAACAACCCTCAGCAGATTTACACTCACCCACTGCTGCTTCATAATTAGTGGAACACATTCCACAAGGCAAACAGAGTTAGTGAAAGGTGTGTCTATGCAACTTTTGGTATGGTAGTTAAAAGGGCAATCCGCAGTTGCTACATTCAAATCAAATCTAATGTTATTTGTCACATGTGCCAAATACAACAGGTGTAGTAGACCTTACAGTGAAATGCTTACTTATAAGCCCTTAACCAACAATGATTTAAGAAGTTAAGAAAAAAAAGTGTTAAGTAACACATTGAAATGAAAGTAACAAATAATGAAACAGCAGCAGTAAAATAACAAGTGAAGCTAGGCCCCAGTGATGTACTGGGCAGTACGCACTACCCTCTGTTTGCAGTTGCCATACCAGGCAGTGATGCTTTCCATGGTGCAGCTGTAGAACCTTTTGAGGATCTGAGGACCCATGCCAAATCTTTTCAGTCTCCTGAGGGGGAATAGGCTTTGTCATGCTCTCTTCACGACTATTTTAGTGTGTTTAGACGATGATAGTTTGTTGGTGATATGGACACCAAGGAACTTGAAGCTCTGCACCTGTTCCACTACAGCCCTGTTGATGAGAATGGGGCCGAGCTCGGTCCTCCTTTTCCTGTAGTCCACAATCATCTCCTTTGTCTTGATCACGTTGAGGAAGAGATTGTTGTCCTGGCACCGCACGACCACGTCTCTGACCTCCTCCCTATAGGCTGTCTCATTGTTGTCGGTGGTCAGTCCTGCCACTGTTGTGTCATCAGAAAACTTGATGATGGTGTTGGAGTCATACCTGGCCATGCAGTCATGAGTGAACAGGGAGTACAGGAGGGCACTGAGCACAGGGGCCCCTGTGTTGAGGATCAGTGTGGCAGATATGTTGTTCCCTACCATTCCCACCTGGGGGCGGCCTGTCAGGAAGTCTAGGATCAAGTTACAGAGGGAGGTTTTTAGTCCCATTGTCCTTAGCTTAGTGATGAGCTTTGAGGGCACTATGGGGTTGAACGCTGAGCTGTAGTCAATGAATAGCATTCTCACATAGGTGTTCCTTTTGTCCAGGTGGGAAAGGGCAGTCTTGAGTGCAATAGAGATTGCATCATCTGTGTTGGAGTTGGTCTAGGGCTACTGGGATAATGGTGTTGATGTGAGCCATAACCAGCCTTTCAAAGCACTTCATGGCTACAGACATGAGTACTGTGGGTCGTAGTCATTTAAGCAGGTTATCTTAGTGTTCTTGGGCACAGGGACTATGTTGGTCTGCTTGAAACATGTTGGTATTACAGACTCGGTCAGGGACAGGTTGAACATGTTAGTGAAAACACTTGCCAGTTGATCAGCGCATGCTCGGAGTACACGTCCTGGTAATCCGTCTGGTCCTGCGGCCTTGTGAATGTTTGTGTGTCACTTTGTGTCACTGGGCAGCTCGTGGCTGTGCTTCACTTTGTAGTCTAATAGTGCCCTGCCACATCCGATGATCATCGAAGCCGGTGTAGTACGATTCAATGTTAGTCCTGTATTGACTCTTTGCCTGTTTGATGGTTCATTGGAGGGCACGATGGGATATCTTATAGGCTTTCGGGTTAGAGTCCCGCTCCTTGAAAGCGGCAGCTCTACCCTTTAGGCCAGTGTGGATGTTGCTTTTAATCCATGGCTTCTGGTTGGGGTATGTAGGTACGGTCACTGTGGTGACGACATCAGCAATGCACGTATTGATGAAGCTAGTGACTGTTGTGGTTTATTCCTCAATGCCATCAGAAGAATCCCGGAACATACATGTATTCAAGTCTGTGCTAGCAAAACAGTCCTGTAGCTTTTAGCATCTGCTTCATCTGACCACTTTCTTATTGACTGAGTCACTGGTTCTTCCTGCTTTAGTTTTTGCTTGTTAGGAGGAATAAGAAGGATAGAATTATGGTCAGATTTGCCAAATGGAGGGCGAGGGAGAGCTTTGTACGCGTCTCTGTGTGTGGAGTAAAGGTGGTCTAGAGTTTTTTCCCTCTGGTTGCACATTTAACATGCTGATAGAAATGAGGTAAAACTGATTTAAGTTTCCCTGCACTAAAGTCCCCGGCCACTAGGAGCGTCGCCTCTGGATGAGCATTTTCCTTTTTGCTTATGGCCGTATACACCCCATTGAGTGCGGTCTTAGCGCAAGCATAGGTCTGCGGTGGTATGTAAAAAATATAGATGTAAATAGTGAGGCCGCTGTTCTATCCTGCCAAAATTGCTTAAAACAATATATATATTACAGTTTTTAATGTCCGGTTGGTAGGATGTACGTGCTCTTAGTTCGTCTATTTTATTATCGATTGATTGTAAGTTGGCTGAATGGGTTCATAAATTAATTTATTGGACTTATAAATCCATCACGTATTCCCATTTATTCTTCAACAAAATGACTTAGAAATGACTCATGAGCTTAGTTCAACTGTCGTATCACATCAGACCCCAAAATATAAGCTTGCTTTACTCGAAAGTTTGTAAACAGCATAAATGTAAACAAACACTGTATAGTCTCAAACCATAGTTTTAACTATAATTTGATATCATGGATGGTTAGTCCTTGTATCCATAGCTCTGTCTATGAATTTGAGAGTGGTTACAGTACATTTCTCCAGCCCCATCCCTCTGCTTTCTACCAAAACAGTGGTGGGGTGACCACTTTATTGTTTCAACTGCACATTGGAAAGAGAGGTTCCTAAATCTGGAGAAAAACCTGGATGGCGTCCATTGTGACAGCGCAGACCAGCCCTTCAGGAATTTACAGTTGCGCTCATGAAGCCAATGAAAACCAGAGTGTAAAAAAACAGCAGGGCCATCTGAACAAAAACACTCACAGCACAGATACATGGTGACAGGCTGCAGAGAGGTCTAGGTTAACGTGAGGAAGCTTTGGAGTGTTGGGCGAGTATGTGTTACGTAGCTGACTGGATTAGCTACAGACTGGGTTGTGCAACATGGCTTTGTTATTGTGGCGGATCAGTCAACCTGTAATGAACAGCCACGTTCAGATCCCCTGCAGCAACTGCATAACTAATGCACATTATTATAATGCAGTGACCCGTGAATCATGGATGGTCAGAGCTAATGTCTGCCACATACTACATCATAAGGATGGCTTGGCTTTCCCAGCTGGCAGTGCCCAGTGATATTATGTGTATTGATGGAGATATTATGTGTATTGATGGAGATACTATGTGTATTGATGGAGATATTATGTGTATTGATGGAGATATGTGTGTATTGATGGAGATATTATGTGTATTGATGGAGATATTATGTGTATTGATGGAGATATTATGTGTGTTGATGGAGATATTATGTGTATTGATGGAGATATGTGTGTATTGATGGATATATTATGTATATTGATGGAGATATTATGTGTATTGATGGAGATATTATGTGTATTGATGGAGATATGTGTGTACAGGCTGGCAGTGACTTTCTGGTAAATGACAGAGCAGAGCAAGCCTCAACATTATAACAGCTGCTGCTGGATGCATGGATGGAACCACACTCTTCCTAAACGCACCCAGGGGGAGGGCGTGTGTTGGTGGGGGTTAGTGTGTGCATGCGTATGTGTGTGTGCTTGACCAGAGAGGGCAGGCTGGGACAGAGAGGGGTGGGACATGTTTTCATGGGCAAATGGGCCCCAAAGCACACAGTAACAAATTGAAGCGGAAAAAACAGTTCATGGATAAGAAAAAAAAGAGCAAGAGAAAAGGATTTGTGGTTACGGAATGGATATAAGCAAAAATGGACTGAGAAAGAGAGGGAAACTCTTGTTAAAGGGATGGCAGCTGCTTTTATTGGTTTGGTATTCTGACTATGTTTACTGTCAGTGAATGGGCTCTACATTCAGACCCTACTCTCTAAAGCAGTCCCAATAAAGGCGAGAGTCTTCCAATCTGCATACAGAGGCCACAGCTATACACAAACAGGGCCCCAGGGTACTCCACACATGCCCTCTACCCATGTGGGACCACGACATGCCAAGGCCCGAGAATGGGCTGATCAATTGCTTAATGGGTAAATGTATGCCTACTGTATATGTAAGGTAAGATCCCATCAATGTGCACAGTGGGTACCCGACAAAGGCAGCAGTCTGCTAGCTTGTACTCAGAGACCCCAGCTATTGACAAACAAAGACTAGGGTCAGTCTTTGATCTATTCTACCCATCCATGTCAACACTATGTATTCTCTTTACACTTCTATGACCATGTTTATCCCATTAATGATCTTCTCTCTACCCCACGTGACTACAGATGAGGACAAGCAACAACAAATAAAGACTACATTATGTTTGATCCATTACCAAAGTTCTGTGTTCTTTTAAATGCATGTTGGACACTGGCGGTCCCCACTCTAAAATGAGCCTTTGGAAAAATTGACTCAAGGTCTGCTGATCTGATTGGCAAACAATGTTGGCACCACATTTTATATTCATAACAGTTTTGTTGAATAAGGACGAAAGGATTTTCCTATCAGACATTAGTTCCTGTTTTGACTGAAATTGAGACTACGTTTCACAGCTCTAAAAAATGATCTTGATCCTAACCTGTATGATAACGTCTATGTTCTACATTCATAGTGACATTTAACTTGAGAAAAATTATGGATTCATATACTGTGTAGATAGAAGATTTGTGAGAAAGTTCAAGTTTCAAATTTGGACCGCTGTGAATCGTCTTTAAAACGCTTGAACCCTGGTCCAGACTCAAATCTACATTCTGATCACATCAATCATTGAGAGCGAGACATCTCCAGAGAGAATACACACGCCTATGGCCAGTCGTAATCTAAACATACTGATATCACACAGCATCAAAGAAGACCTGTCTTTCAAAGCTCAGGGTCAGATTTGGTGGTGAGACTGGAATCAAAGATGACTGGACCTAGCCCAGTCACTATGGGAGTGGGAGAAGAAGAGTAAAGATGTTGGATGACACTGTGATGACTGGGGTTACGGAGATCCATTCAGATTTGGGTTTCTCTGGGAAGTGTGGGAGATGACTACCTGGAATGTTGAATTACTGGTGGGAAAAGAAGACTTGGAATGTCCAAAAAACATTCCTTGCCCCAGTCCCTCAGTCGAGCACCTGATTCCATTTTTGTTCAATCTGGGCTGAAGCGTGTTTGGGTACACTTTGTGTGTTAGATTGATAGATAGATAATTGATGAGATTAATTAATCAAAACAATTGCTAGGACTGATAGGAGTTATTGAATCAATAACTGGGAATTTTGGATTTGGTGAGAGATATTATCCTATCCAGACCCTTTGAATGCTGGAGAATTAACCTCAACCACCACTAATGCATGGTATGAACAGGAGTGGTGTAACGTCTGCTTCCAACTCACACTCTCAAACACGTAGATCCCCTGAACGCAGCTCACTTTCCAGCCCACTTTCCAGCTCACACTCACAAACACGTAGATCCCCTGAACGCAGCTCACTTTCCAGCCCACTTTCCAGCTCACACTCACAAACACGTAGATCCCCTGAACGCAGCTCACATTCCAGCTCACACTCTCAAACACGTAGATCCCCTGAACGCAGCTCACTTTCCAGCTCACACTCACAAACACGTAGATCCCCTGAACGCAGCTCACTTTCCAGCTCACACTCACAAACACGTAGATCCCCTGAACGCAGCTCACTTTCCAGCCCACTTTCCAGCTCACACTCACAAACACGTAGATCCCCTGAACGCAGCTCACTTTCCAGCCCACTTTCCAGCTCACACTCTCAAACACATAGATCCCCTGAACGCAGCTCACTCTCCAGATCCCAATCACCTGAATTCTGATCACCTGTTCACACACCTGTATGTCATTATCAAACACTATTTAGTTCAGTTCTTTGCACACCATCATTGTGAACTATTGTTTGTTTTGTGACACACTTCTATTCGGAGCGCTGTGGTCCCCTGTAATTTTAATCCTCCTGTGTATGATAGTTTTTGCCTGCCTCACTAACGATGCCTTTTGCCTATTCCCTGCCTGTACTTTAGCCTTTTGGATTTCCTATTATCAGCCTATTGCCTGATCTCCCAGATGACTTTACTAGCCTTTTCCCTGCCTGTAATGTTGCCTTTTTGGACCCCCTTTGTATGACCTTCTGCCTGCCCCTGGATCCAACTTCCTTTCTCCTCCTGTGGTCCCTTACATATAAACACCTGCTCTTGAAACCAGCTCTCTGTCTCCCATCATGTTCATTAGAAGTGGTAGGTTGGTGGTAGGGGATGTAAGGGTGGTCTCATACCAGCTGGCCCCTGTCTGCGACATCACATTCCTCTCCCACAATTGATAATGAGGAGAGAGCCAGTGATAATTGACAACAGGGTTCTATTACGGCTTTGCATCACGGATAGATAAGCGAGGGGTATAAAATGAGGAATAGAGGGGGAATTGAAGGAGACACAAGGGAGGCTATGGGTAGAGAAGAATGTGTTAGAGACCAAGGAAGTAGATACTGAGCACGGACGGAAGGCGTGATACGTGTAAAAAACAGATTGCATTGGAAGTATGGGGCAAACAGTGGGAGAGTCAGAAGGGAAAATTACGGGTGAGTGTGCGAGAAAAAGGGGTAGCTAGATAATTGACAGTTTTCTGAATAGTTGAGATGCTCTCAGCTTGACTCCAACACAAGTACAGCGTCAGCACTCCGAGTGACACAACAAATTACTTAAATTATAGCAGAATGTCCCATATGGCGCCTCCAATAGTTTTTCAGTACACAACTGTGTGTGTGTGTGTGTGTGTGTGTGTGTGTGTGTGTGTGTGTGTGTGTGTGTGTGTGTGTGTGTGTGTGTGTGTGTGTGAGAGAGAGAGTGGGGGTAAATCTTGGCTCAATCCTGGATGCTGAGGGGTCCCACTCTGCCAAGGGTATGTGTGTGTGCCATCATCCAGCCCCAGTGGAATATGCTCAGGCTGGGAGACGCCAGTGTGTGTCTGTGTGTGTCTACCTCCATCATTACAGCCATATGTAGGCCGTGAGACACATTCTCCAGATTAGAGGATTCCCTCTACACTCTCCCCTCTAATCTCTCACCCCTCCACTGCATTGTCACATCTCTCTCTCTCTCTCTCTCTCTCTCATATAGAATGAGGCTTTTAGTAAGAACCTCAACAAGACAGATTAGACATCTACTGTATATTAAAGTATAATGTATCAACAGACCATGTGAAGCCACGTAGTTAGAGTAAGAGGTAGGGGTTTGGTGGTGGGGAGTGGGCATGAACAGTTTTACTGATACACAATTATGAGGTGTCTGGCTTGAGTCTGGTTTGAGTTGTACTTGCGGCCAGGGCTATCAAGGTCAAATGAGCCCAGTGATGGACTCACGACAACGTTATCAGACCTTAATAGTTTGATCCAATTACCTAATTATCTTCAGAATTCATTCACCACATTATATTAGGCCCACAGTCATGTAAACTCAGCAACAAAAACAACATCACTTTTTCAGGACCCTGTTTTTCAAAGAAAATTTGTAAAAATCCAAATAACTTCACAGATCTTCATTGTAAAGGGTTTAAACACTGTTTCCCATACTTGTTCAATGAACCATAAACAATTAATGGACATGCACCTGTGGAAGGGTCGTTAAGACACTAAAAGATTACAGTCGGTAGGCAATTAAGGTCACAATTATGAAAACCTAGGACACTAACGAGGCCGTTCTAATGACTCTGAAAAACACCTAAAGAAAGATGCCCCGGGTCCCTGCTCATCTGTGTGAATGTGCCTTATGCATGTTGCAAGGAGGCATGAGGACTGCAGATGTGGCCAGGGTAATAAATTGCAATGCCCGTACTGTGAGACGCCAAAGACAGCGCTACAGGGAGACAGGACGGACAGCTGATCATCCTCGCAGTGGCAGACCACGTGTAACAACACTGGAACAGGATTGGTACATCCGAACATCACACCTGCGGGACAGGTACGAGATGGCAACAACAACTGCCCGAGTTACACCAGGAACGCACAATCCCTGCATCAGTGCTCAGACTGTCTTCAATAGGCTGAGAGAGGCTGAACGGAGGGCTTGGTGGCCTGTTGTAAGGCAGGTCCTCACCAGACATCACCGGCAACAACGTCGCCTATGGGCACGAACCCACCGTTGCTGGACCAGACAGGACTGGCAAAAAGTGCTCTTCACTGACGAGTCGCGGTTTTGTCTCACCAGGGGTGATACGGAGCTGTGAGGGGAACGGCACCTCAGTACCTCCAGGCTCTGATCAGGCTCTACACCCAAACAAGGGCACTGCGTTCATCCACCTCTGGCCTGCTCGCCTCCCTACCACTGAGGAAGTACAGTTCCCGCTCAGCCCAGTCAAAACTGTTCGCTGCTCTGGCCCCCCAATGGTGGAACAAACTCCCTCACGACGCCAGGACAGCGGAGTCAATCACCACCTTCCGGAGACACCTGAAACCCCACCTCTTTAAGGAATACCTAGGATAGGATAAAGTAATCCCTCTCACCCCCCCTCCCCCTGAAAAGATTTAGATGCACTACTGTTCCACTGGAGGTCATAAGGTGAATGCACCAATTTGTAAGTCGCTCTGGATAAGAGCGTCTGCTAAATGACTTAAATGTAAATGTAAATGTAATGGTCGGATTCGCGTTTATCGTCGAAGGAATGAGAGTTACACCGACGCCTGTACTCTGGAGCGGGATCGAGGTAGAGGGTCCGTCATGGTCTGGGGCGGTGTGTCACAGCATCATCGAACTGAGCTTGTTGTCATTGCAGGCAATCTCAATGCTGTGAGTTACAAGGAAGACATCCTCCTCCCTCATGTGGTACCCTTCCTGCAAGCTCATCCTGACATGACCCTCCAGCATGGCAATGCCACCAGCCATACTGCTCGTTCTGTACGTCATTTCCTGCAAGACAGGAATGTCAGTGTTCTGCCATGGCCAGCGAAGAGCCCGAATCTCAATCCCATTGAGCACGTCTGGGACCTGTTGGATCGGAGGTCGAGGGCTATGGCCATTCCCCCCAGAAATGTCTGTGAACTTGCAGGTGCCTTGGTGGAAGAGTGGGGTAACATCTCACAGCAAGAACTGGCCAATCTGGTGCAGTCCATGAGGAGGAGATGCACTGCAGTACTTAATGCTTTTGATTTTGACCCCCCTCTTTGTTCAGGGACACATTATTCCACTTCTGTTAGTCACATGTTTGCAAATATTTACACATGTTAAGTTTGCTGAAAGTAAACGCAGTTGACAGTGAGAGGGCGTTTCTTTTTACTACATAGCTCTGTAGAGGAAATAACTACTAAATATCCCATCTCCACATCTGTAGATCAGAGTCACACACACACACACACACACACAAATACACACGCCCAGTATCAGAGAGAAAGGAAGTGCGACACGTTGGAATATCCTGAAGCTCCAGGGAGCAGAACAAATATTTCAGAGAGAGGGGAGGAAAGAGCAAGTGTATGTTTGTGTTTATGTGTGTGTGTTGTCAGCTTGTTTACATTATAAGCCACTCAGAGCCAGAGGACCCCTGATATCTCCAGGAGTAACAAGAATAATTGTTTTCTTTATCTGTTGTTGTCTAGTACTGTCTTTTTGCTAGCTAGGGCCATCTACTTTAAATGGCTGTTTACACATCAACCAGGATTAAGGGGCAGGGCAATTTGTGAATGTTGTTGATTTCGGACTCAGTGGCTGTATAAGAGAGGGAGTGATATCTTAGCAATTAGCAAGTAGTGTTAGTACTTCAGTCTCACGTTTTCAGCGGCATTCTTGTCAGTGGCAGTCTCGTCGCCAAAACTAACATTGCTCTGCCGAGTTGTTCTTCTGACTTATTCGAGTAAGGAAAGAGAGGAAGGCTCCACTCCACTCTCTCACTGGAGTTTCTTACCTAGTTATTTTCAGATGATCTCATCTAGCTCTTTTGTAGGTTTGGCAACTATGTGTGTGTTTTCTATACCTGTTCACTCCTCTCCCTGTAGGCGTTACAGACGCTCCCCACCCCTTGGCTGCAACCCTTCTAATTTACTATACCCTGCGTGCACAAACTATGTGCAATTCCTGGTCTCCTGCAACTTTTGGAACTGCTGATCTGCGGTCAAGAACGGCAAGTTTATCTCAGCCTAATGGTGCCTTAGACTATTTGGCCCGGACAGAGACATGGATCACCCCAGAGAACACTGTTACTCCAGCTGCTCTCTCTTCATCTGAAAATGTGTTCTCTCATAGTCCGAGAAAATCTGGTCATTGCTTGTCCACTTAAGATGAACATTGTTGTCATCTATTGCCTAACAGGTGACCTTAGAGAGTTCCTCAATGAGCTTGACATCTTGATACACTCATTTCCTGATGATGGCTCACTGCTCTTCGTACTGTGCGACATCAACCTCCCGACACTCTTTCTTTTCTCCTCCTTGTCTCTTTTGACCTCACCCTTTCCCAGTCCCCTCCCACTCACAAGGCAGGAAATATGCTTGACCTCATGTTTACTAGAGGCTGCTCGCCTACTAATCTCACTGCAACCCCCCTCCAGGTCTCAGATCACTACTTTCTCTCCCCTACCCAGATTATCATGCGCCGTCACAATCTTTGCTCTCTCTCTCCCACCACTCTATCCTTTTCTATCATCTCTCTCTTCTGCTAAATCCTTCTCCCTTTTGTCTCCTGATTCTGCTTCTTCCACTTTGTCTGCTCCTACCAGGTGATGTGGAGAGGATCTGTGTCTACACCACATACTCTCACTACAGGTGTCCCCCAGCGCTCGGTTATAGGCCCTCTCCTCTTCTCTCTATACACCAAGTGACTCACCTCTGCCATATGTATATATGCTGACAATCACAAGTCAAGCTTTCTTGAGATTAATAGTGTGCCCCCTGGTTCCATTTTAGCTACTGTGTTGTTTTCAAGATTTATTAACAATCTGAGAAATGGAATGCTGCATCTATATGAAGATCATACAGTCATTCTGTATATTGATGTGCTCTTTCTCTGGTTCAGGCTGTTGAAGAGCAGGCCTCCCTTCATGGTCTCAAACTGGTCTTGAATGTACAAAAAACTAAATCTATGACCTTTACCAGAGCTTGCATTCAGCCAGAGGTTAGCATTGTCACATCTGGTGCCTTATCCATTGAACAAGTGTCATCCTACAAATACAATTTGGTTGGGTTTTTATTTTCGTAATAAGGCTTGCTTCCCGCTTATGGCTAGAAAGAAGCTTGTTCAGGCCTTTTCTCTCTGTAATTTTGGTGACTTGTTGTATATGCATGCAGCCTCCTCTGTTTTACACAGACTGGACTCGTTTTATCATGCATCCTTGCACTTTATTAAAAATTCCAAATCACTCACCCACCATTGCACCATGTATAAAATGGTGGGTTGGACTTTATGTGCACAGAAAGCTACACTACCATTCAAAGTTTGGGGTCACATAGAAATGTCCTTGTTTTTTAAAGAAAAGCACATTTTCTGTCCATTAAAATAACATAAAATTGATCATTAATACAGTGTAGACATTGTTAATGTTGTAAATGACTATTGTAGCTGGAAACGGCAGATTTTTTTATGGAATATCTACATAGACATACAGAGGCCCATTATCAGCAACCATCATTCCTGTGTTCCAATGGCACGTTGTGTTAACTAATCCAAGTCTATCATTTATCATAAAAGGCTAATTGATCATTAGAAAACCCTTTTGCAATTATGTTAGCACAGCTGAAAACTGTTGCGCTGATTAAAGAAGCAATAAAACAGGCCTTCTTTAGACTAGTTGAGTATCTGGAGCATCAGCAGTTGTGGGTTCGATTACAGGCTCAAAATGGCCAGAAACAAATAACTTTCTGTTCTGAGAAATTAAGGCTATTCCATGCGATACATTTGTATTTGTTTAAAACTTTTTTAGATACTAAATGATTCCATATGTGTTATTTCATAGTTTTGATGTCATCACTATTATTCTACAATGTAGAAAATAGTCAAATTAATGAAAAACCCTTGAATGAGTAGGTGTGTCCAAACTTTGACTGGTACAGTATCTCTTTATTTATTTTTGAATTTTCATTGTTGGACATAAAAGACTGTAAAAACACCAGGAAATCAGCACCAAGTGATTTTTAAATTTTTTTAATCTGTTCCCAAGTTTTCCTTTGGAAAATATGAGATGCGTGATCATCTACAAATGTAAGCAAGGTTTTAAATTATTATGTTTTAGTCAAATATTATATCTGGGCTTCTTGCAGTCAATTTGCAGGTTGCACAATTTATTTGTAATTATGTTTCCGGCCCCCTGACCATCTCCTGAAGAAAAAAACGTCCTGCGGCAGAATCTAGTTGATGATCCCTGCTGTACAACATCCCTAGAGTACAGTCCTACCTCACACAGGAAGCGGCGCAGATCCTAATCCAGGCTGTTGTCATCTCCCGTCTGGACTACTGCAACTTTCTGTTGGCTGGGCTCCCCACTTGTGCCATCAAACCCATGCAACTTATCCAGAATGCTGTAGCCCATCTGCTGTTCAACCTACCCAAGTGCTCCACCACACACTCCACTTGCATCCACTACAAGACCATGGTACTTGCCTATGGAGCATCAAGAGGAATGTCCCTTCCCTACCTTCAGGCTATGCTCAAACCCTACACCCCAACCTGAGTACCACATTCTGCAACCTCTGCTCCCTTGGCCCTCCCACCTCGACGGGAGGACAGCTCCCGCTCAAAACAGCCAAAACTGTTCTCTGTCCTGGCAACCAAACAGTGGAACCAGCTTCCCCCTGAAGCTAGGAGAGCAGACTCCCTGCCCATATAGACTAGAATCGGCCAAATCGGTGTCCAAAAATACCGATTTCCGATTGTTATGAAAACTTGAAATCGGCCCTAATTAATCGGCCATTACGATTAATCGGTCGACCTCTAATTGACAAGTCAGATATAAGCACATGGTAAATATTTGGCTTTTCCTGCACGTAGATCATTATATTTTACATACAAGCTGATTGAGTTTGACATCCCAATAACAACAGATGCTACTTAAAAGAGTAACTGATTAAATCTGGCTTGTAATTATAGTCTCAAAAGCCTGACCTAGAGCAACCAGTCAGCCAAAGCTGGAGCGAGGCCTACAAAGAGAAGACAAGCCTGGGGCTCAACTGAAAGATTAAGCTGCTTCTGTGGGTCACAATGGCGGACTGAGCACCACTCAAAACTCCCCATCGAGAGTCAATGGACACTTCATTATGATTCCATTGTTGGATGACTGGGGATCAGAGGAGGCAAATCTTCCCTTTACTTCTCCAGCTATTATCAGTCTGCTTTCAAACTGCCTTTGTTTAAACACTCACTGGTCATTTCAAGGATTAGTGTTCTGTTGGCTCATATTCTCTAAAGCTACTTTGAGTCTGTACAAGGTCTAATAATATATCAAACAAACATAACTTTTCCTTGTTTTATTTAAATTCAAAACAAATATCAGTCACAAGCAGACTTGTATGCACACATAGGCATGCAGGGATGCATACACTCACAAATGTATGCACACACACGCACACACACTCACACACCTTGGTGTGCGCAGGCAGGTGGCCGGGTTGGTGGAAGTATGTTTGTTTTTGTTCGGATGGCCATTTCAGATCGCTGGACTTTCAAAGCTGCCCTTAATCCATCTGATTAGTTGAACCCAGAAACCTTGGACTGAAACAAAGAGCTCTTTCAGACAGGGAGCCACACACACACACACACACACACACACACACACACACACACACACACACACACACACACACACACACACACACACACACACACACACACACACACACTCACAGTAGAGCTGCTAAGAGCTGCTAAGAGCTACTTGTGATCCCAGGGGTTTTTAACATCACAAAACATTATCCTGCATTCTTTTCCCCCCTTGTCATTCACAGTACATATTTCCCTATGTTTTTCTGGGATAAGTTTGCAAAATAAATGGAATGCTTTTCAACACATAGTGTACGTGAGGCCAACATGATGTATATGGTGTATATACCTTCTCTATTGGAACACAGTCTGCTTTCCTATTGGGTCACCTGAATTTACCATTCATCCTTAATAGGTAGCCTGTTGTGTTTCTAGTATTAGAGACAGTGATTTAAGGACGGAGGACATGTTGAATTAGACCTAACTGATTGATATCAGAAGTGTGACGGTCATGGAATTTTGGATGACGGTAATTGTCCAGCCAAATGACGGCGGTCTCCATAATAACCGTTCGAATAAATAAAAAAAATACCCACATTTTCTGCTTTCCTCGGATTCTGACTGCATGTGCTGCTATAGAAATAGATTGGGGTCCCCAAGTCAATGATGGCATAACGGTTGGACTGGCGGCCATTGAGAGTGTACCCACAGGAGCAAAGAAGGAAGTGAAAGCACAAAGTAAAAGCAGGAAGTGTACCCATCAATACGTTCTGTGATTTGTTGATTCAACTCAACTGATATTTCAAAAAATACATTCCATTGCATCAGTTAATATCATTTGCATTGAACATTCTACATTACCAGTGAAACACAATACCAGGCAGCTATTCTGAGTGTACCCATGAGATTACCAGTCAAATTGCCAGGGTTAGAGGTTCCAAGCCCATTCTATTAATTGTTTGATACAACAAACTTGCTTGTTTCAGCAAGGGGAAACAAAGTTTCATCGCGTTGTTAACTTCAGGGTCTATTTTTCTCCACTTCCTATCTGACTGACGTGCCCAATGTAAACTGCCTGTTACTCAGGCCCAGAAGCCAGGATATGCATATAATTGGTACCATTGGATAGAAAACACTTTGAAATTTGTAGAAATGTTAAAATAATGTCTGAGACTATAACTTCTTACGGATAGGTGGGATAGTCGCGTCCCACTTGGGCAAAAAACAGGGGAAATGCAGCGCGGCAAATTCCCAAAAATTATATAAAAATCTAACTTTCATTAAATCACACATAAGATACTCAATTTGAGCTACACTCGTTGTGAATCCAGCCAACATGTCAGATTTTAAAGCATAAGAAGCTATTATCTGATGATAGCACAGCCAGTAAACAAAGAGGGTAGCATATTTCAACCCTGCAGGCGCTACACAAAACGCAGAAATAAAATATAAAACATGCATTACCTTTGACGAGCTTCTTTTGTTGGCACTCCAATATGTCCCATAAACATCACAATTGGTCCTTTTGTTCGATTAATTCCGTCCATATATATCCAAATGTCAATTTATAAAGCGCGTTTGATCCAGAAAAAAACAGCTTCCAAAAAACGCTACAAAATATTTCAAAAGTTACCTATAAACTTTGCCAAAATATTTCAAACTACTTTGTAGTACAACTTTAGGTATTTTTAAACGTTAATAATCGATCAAATTGTAGACGGGTCTATCTGTTGTTCAATACAGGAAGACAACAAACCAGCGCTACTTTTCATGTCTTGCGCAACTCTCAACAGTGTTACCCAGTTCCTAGTTGGCCTATTTCTTCATTGCACAAAGGAATAACCTCAACCAAATTCCAAAGACTGGTGACATACAGTGGAAGTTTAGTTTCTAAGAAATATCGTTTGCCAACGAGAACTCACTGAACAGACAGAGACCTCAAAAAAAAAAAATCTGAACGGTTAGTCCTCAGGGTTTTGTCTGCTACATAAGTTCTGTTATACTCACAGACATGATTCAAACAGTTTTAGAAACGTCAGTGTTTTCTATCCAAATCTACTAATAATATGCATATCTTATATTCTTGGCATAAGTAGCAGGAAGTTGAAATTGGGCACGCTATTTATCCAAAAGTGAAAATGCTGCCGCCTAGCCCCAAGAGGATAACACAATACATATGATAGGAGAAAATCCAAAGAAAAACCAGAGCCCATGCTCTTACATTGGAAAGTATTAGGGTAATCTCCAAATCCAGCTCCCAGATTGCAATTCCTATGGCTGTCAACAGTCTTTGTTCAAGGTTTCAGGCTTGTTTCTCCCCAAACGAGGAAGATTTATGAGTTTTAGTACTGGTACTCAGAGTTGGAAATCAGTCTGTGCGTGTGTGACAAAGAGGATGCGCACCTGCTAATATCGTTTTCCTATTGAACATACTTCTTTCTTTATGAAATATTATAGTTTAATTACATTTTAGGGTACCTGAGGATTACATAGAAATGTATTTTGACTTGTTTTAACAAAGTTTAGCGGTAGCTTTTTGGATTTCTTTCTCTGCATGTCTTTTTTTCTTCCAAGATGGCATAGCAGTCAGACGTACTTTGTCCTCGTCTTGTCGTGTCCCGTGTATATATATATTTACATCTTTCTTCACATATCTTTCATGTATTTTAGTTTCCAAAAAATCTACTTCAAAACACTCTCCTGCAACCCACATCACCAATTCTTTATTTTTTAAAGTATTTTTTACCTCAAATCTGAAATCCACAATAGAAGCTAGCCAGAAGCTAGCCAGAAGCTAACCAGAAGCTAACCAGAAGCTAGCCAGAAGCTAACCAGAAGCTAGCCAGAAGCTAACCAGAAGCTAGCCAGTTTACTGGCTAACATTAGTATTCAGCTAACCAGACCAGATCATACCGGATCTATTTTTCTCTCCATATCCCCGGATTGCAACCGAAAGCTCTGGACATTTACACCTGGATCTCACAGCTAGCTAGCTGCTATCCGTGTCACTATTGGCTTACGTCGATTCCGGAGCAAACACCAATTATTCCGGAGCTAGCCAGCTGAAGAGTTCCAACAGCCACTCCTGGTTCCAACAGCCACTCCAACAGCCACTCCTACAATCACCTATCCGGACCCGTTTAACTTCTTCGAGATAGGGGGCGCTCTTTTAATTTTTGGATAAAAAACGTTCCCGTTTTAAACAAGATATTTTGTCACGAAAAGATGCTCGACTATGCATGTAATTGACAGCTTTGGAAAGAAAAAACTCAGACGTTTCCAAAACTGCAAAGATATTATCTGTGAGTGCCCCAGAACTAATGCTACAGGCGAAACCAAGATGAAGTTTCGTACAGGAAATGCCCCAGATTCTGAAGGCGCTGTGTTCCAATGTCTCCTTATTTATTTTATTTTTTTATTTTACCTTTATTTAACCAGGCAAGTCAGTTAACACCTCTTCCTCCTACCCTCTACTTTTTTGAACATTCTGTTAAAAATCGCGCAACATTTCAGCGCCCTGCTACTCATGCCAGGAATATAGTACGTTCATATGATTAGAATGTGTGGATAGAAAACACTCAGACGTTTCTAAAACTGGTTAAATCACGACTGTGGCTATAACATAACGTGCGTTACATCGGAAAGCGCAGGAAAACCTGATCACAGAAAATGGAAATAAATATCCTTGCGCCACTTCCAGCAATTGTTCACAGTGAACCGAATTACATAAGACCGAGGTTTCAACTCCCAACGCATCCCCATGTTGTCTAGAGTCTTGTGAATTGAATCAGCTTTGATTCTTGGTTGAACCGAATCAAGGGAACCACTTACCTCCAGTCTCCGCCCAGATCATTTGGAAGAGCTCTCTCCTGAAATTTTTTCCAAGACGACAGCTAATGATTTTTACATCGCCTCCTGATGAATTTTATCGCGTATTAACGTGTACTAATACCTAAAGTTGCATTACAAAAGTATTTCGAAGTGTTTTGGGAAAGTTTATCGTCGACTTTTTGAATTTAAAAAAATTACGTTACGTTACGTTAAGAAACGCTCTTTTTTTCCGTTGATCACACAGTCTACATATAATGATATCTAGGCTATATATGGACCGATTTAATCGGAAAAAAAGACCCAATAGTGATTATGGGACATCTAGGAGTGCCAACAAAGAAGATGGTCAAAGGTAATGAATGTTTTCTATTTTATTGTGCGGTTTGTGTAACGCCGAAATGCTAATTATTTTGTTTACGTCCCCTGCGGGTCTTTTGTGGTGTTACATGCTATCAGATAATAGCTTCTCATGCTTTCGCCGAAAAGCATTTTAAAAATCTGACTTGTTGCCTGGATTCACAACGAGTGTAGCTTTAATTCAATACCCTGCATGTGTATTTTAATGAACGTTTGAGTTTTAACTAATACTATTAGCATTTAGCGTAGCGCATTTGCATTTCCAGAGCTCTAGTTGGGACGCAAGCATCCCGAATAGAGGCAAGAGGTTAAGAACAAATTCTTATTTTCAATGACGGCCTGGGGACAGTGGGTTAACTGCCTGTTCAGGGGTAGAACGACAGATTTGTACCTTGTCAGCTCGGGGGTTTGAACTTGCAACCTTCCGGTTACTAGTCCAACGCTCTAACCACTAGGCTACCCTGCCGCCCATATGGCTGTGAATGCGCCAGGAATGAGCCTGCCCTTTCTGTCGTTTCCTCAAGGTGTCTGCAGCATTGTGACGTATTTGTAGGCATATAATTGGAAGATTGACCATAAGAGACTACATTTACCAGGTGTCCGCCCGGTGTCCTGTGTCGAAATTATTGCGTAATCTCTAGGTCCATGCGCGTTCCATTTCTTCAGAGGAGAAAGTCAACTGCCACGAAGGATTTATCATCGATAGATATGTGAAAAACACCTTGAGGATTGATTCTAAACATCGTTTGCCATGTTTCTGTCGATATTATGGAGTTAATTTGGAAAAAAGTTTGCGTTTTAATGACTTAATTTTCATTTTTTTTCTTACCCAAACGTGATGAAGAAAACAGAGCGATTTGTCAACACAAATAATCTTTTTGTAAAAACTGAACATTTGCTATCTAACTGAGAGTCTCCTCATTGAAAACATCTGAAGTTCTTCAAAGGTAAATGATTTTATTTGAATGCTTTTCTGGTTTTTGTGAAAATGTTGCATGCTGAATGCCAGGCATAATCCTATGCTAGGCTATCAATACTGTTACACAAATGCTTGTTTAGCTATGGTTCAAAAGCATATTTTGAAAATCTGAGATGACAGTGTTGTTAACAAAAGGCTAAGCTTGAGAGCAAATGGATTTATTTCATTTAATTTGCGATTTTCATGAATAGTTAACGTTGCGTTATGCTAATGAGCTTGCGGATAGATTTACACAATCCTGGATACAGGTTTTTTTCGTAGCAAAACGTGACGCAGAAAACGGAGCGATTTGTCCTAAACAAATAATCTTTCAGGAAAAACTGAACATTTGCTATCTAACTGAGAGTCTCCTCATTGAAAACATCCGAAGTTCTTCAAAGGTAAATGATTTTATTTGAATGCTTTTCTGGTTTTTGTGAAAATGTTGCCTGCTGAATGCTAACGCTAAATGCTACGCTAGCTATCAATAGCTATCAATACTGTTACACAAATGCTTGTTTTGCTATGGTTGAGAAGCATATTTTTGAAAATCTGAGATGACAGTGTTGTTAACAAAAGGCTAAGCTTGAGAGCTAGCATATTGATTTCATTTCATTTGCAATTTTCATGAATAGTTAACGTTGCGTTATGGTAATGGGCTTGAGGCTGAACCCGGATCCGGGATGGCTCGACGCAAGAAGTTAACTGCCGATGCGGAACCCCACCGAGCCTTCACAACTGGACTACCGACGTTACCTGAACGCCCATCTCCGGCCCGCTAATCGTTAGCTGTCTTATCGGCTGCTATCAGAATAGGTCTATTGGACAATATTTCTTGGGTCACTATAACTATATCTATTTTGCCAATTGGATTGATCCCCTCTACCACACGGAACCCCACTAATCTACCGACGGAAACACATGAGGTGGCTAAAAACAGACCTCCATCCTATGCTAGCTTGCTACCGATGGCCCGGCTAGCTGTCTGAAACGCCATTACCCCAACCAACCTCACTACTCACTGGACCCTTATGATCACTCGACTAAGCATGCCTCTCCTTAATGTCAATATGCCTTGTCCATTGCTCTTCTGGTTAGTGTTTATTGGCTTATTTCACTGTAGAGCCTCTAGCCCTGCTCATTATACCTTATCTAACCTTTCAGTTCCACCACCCACACATGCATTGACATCACCTGGTTTCAATGATGTTTCTAGAGACAATATCTCTCTCATCATCACTCAATATCTAGGTTTACCTCCACTGTATTCACATCCTACCATACCTTTGTCTGTACATTATACCTTGAAGCTATTTTATCGCCCCCAGAAACCTTCTATTACTCTCTGTTCCAGACGTTCTAGACGACCAATTCTCATAGCTTTTAGCCGTACCCTTATCGTACTCCTCTGTTCCTCTGGTGATGTAGAGGTCCTGCAGTACCTGGCTACACTCCTATTCCCCAGGTGCTCTCTTTTGATGACTTCTGTAACCGTAATAGCATTGGTTTCATGCATGGTAACATTAGAAGCCTCCTCCCTAAGTGTGTTTAATTCACTGCTTTAGCACACAAGATGTTCTTGCCATGTCTGAATCCTGGCTTAGGAAGACCACCAAAAATTCTGAAATCTCCATCCCAAACTACAACATTTTCAGACAAGATAGATGGGCCAAAGGGGGCAGTGTTGCAATCTACTGCAAAGATAGCCTGCAGAGTTCTGTCCTACTATTCCAGGTCTGTACCCAAACAATTTGAATTTCTACTTTTAAAAATCTACCTCTCTAAAAACAAATCACCATTGCCGCCTGCTATAGACTACCCTCTGCCCCCAGCTGTGCTCTGGACACCATTTGTGAACTGATTGCCCCCCATCTATCTTCAGAGTTCGTTATGCTAGGTGACCTAAACTGGAATGTGCTTAACACCCCAGCCATCCTACAATCTAAGCTTGATGCCCTCAATCTCACACAAATGATCAATGAATCTACCAGGTACCACCCCAAAGCCGTAAACACGGGCATCTCAGCGATCACTGTCTCATTGCCTGCATCCGTAATGGGTCAGCGGTCAAACAACCCCCACTCATCACTGTCAAACGCTCCCTGAAACACTTCAGCAAGCAGGCCTTTCTAATTGACCTGACCGGGGTATCCTGGAAGGATATTGATCTTATCCCGTCAGTAGAGGATGCCTAGTTTTTTTTTTTAAATGCCTTCCTCACCATCTTAAATAAGCATGCCCCATTCAAGAAATCTAGAACCAGGAACAGATATAGCCCTTGGTTCTCTCCAGACCTGACTGCCCTTAACCAACACAAAAACATCCTATGGCGTACTGCATTAGCATCAAACAGCCCCCGTGATATGCAACTTTTCAGGGAAGCTAGAAACCAATATACACGGGCAGTTAGAAAAGCCAAGGCTAGCTTTTTCAAGCAGAAATTTGCTTCTTGCAACACAAATTCAAAAAGGTTCTAGGGCACTGTAAAGTCCATAGGGAATAACAATACCTTCTCCCAGCTGCCCACTGCACTGAGGATAGGAAACACTGTCATCACCGATAAATCCACTATATTTGAGAATTTCAATATGCATTTTTCTACGGCTGGCCATGCTTTCCACCTGGCTACCCCTACCCCACTCAATACCACTGCACCCCCCACAGCAATTCGCCCAAGCCTTCCCCATCTCTCCTTCTCCCAAATCCAGTCAGCTGATGTTCTGAAAGAGCGGCAAAATCTGGAACCCTACAAATCAGCCAGACTAGACAATCTGGACCCTTTCTTTCTAAAATTATCTGCCGAAATTGTTGCAACCCCTATTACTAGCCTGTTCAACGTCTCTTTCGCGTTGTCTGAGATTCCCAAAGATTGGAAAGCAGTTGTGGTCATCCCCCTCACTCTTGACCCAAACTGCTATAGACCTATATCTATCCTACCCTGCTTTTCTAAGGTCTTCGAAAGCCAAGTTAACAAACAGATTACTGATAATTTCGAATCCCACCATACCTTCTCCGCTATGCAATCTTGTTTCAGAGCTAGTCATGGGTGCACCTCAGCCACGCTCAAGGTCCTAAACGATATCTTAACCGTCATCGATAAGAAACAATACTGTGCAGCCGTATTCATAGACCTGGCCAAGGCTTTCGACTCTGTCAATCACCACATCCTCATCGGCAGACTCGATAGCCTTGGTTTCTCAAATGATTGCCTTCGTCTGGTTCACCAACTACTTCTCTGATAGAGTTCAGTGTGTCAAATCGGAGAGCTTGTTGTCCGCGCCTCTGGCAGTCTCTATGGGGGTGCCACAGGGTTCAAAATCTTGGACTGACTCTCTTCTCTGTATACATCAATGATGTCGCTCTTGCTGCTGGTGCGTCTCTGATCCACCTCTACGCAGGTAACACCATTCTGTATACTTCTGGCCCTTCTTTGGACACTGTGTTAACAACCCTCCAGATGAGCTTCAATGTCATACAACTCTCCTTCCGTGGCCTCCAATTGCTCTTAAATACAAGTAAAACTAAATGCATGCTCTTCAACCGATCGCTGTCTGCACCTGCCCGCCCGTACAACATCACTACTCTGGACGGTTCTGACTTAGAATATGTGGACAACTACAAATACCTAGGTGTCTGGTTAGACTGTAAACTCTCCTTCCAGACTCATATCAAACATTTCCAATCCAATGTTAAATCTAGAATTGGCTTCCTATTTCGCAACAAAGCATCCTTCACTCATGCTGCCAAACATACCCTTGTAAAACTGACCAGCCTACCGATCCTCAACTTCGGCGATGTCATTTACAAAATAGCCTCCAATACCCTACTCAATAAATTGGATGCCGTCTATCACAGTGCCATCCGTTTTGTCACCAAAGCCCCATATACTACCCATCACTGCGACCTGTACGCTCTCGTTGGCTGGCCCTCGCTTCATACTCGTCGCCAAACCCACTGGCTCCAGGTCATCTACAAGACCCTGCTAGGTAAAGTCCCCTCTTATCTCAGCTCTCTGGTCACCATAGCACCACCCACCTGTAGCACGCACTCCAGCAGGTATATCTCTCTGGTCACCCCCAAAACCAATTATTCCTTTGGCCGCCTCTCCTTCCAGTTCTCTGCTGCCAATGACTGGAACAAACTACAAAAATCTCTGAAACTGGAAACACTTATCTCCCTCACTAGCTTTAAGCACCAGCTGTCAGAGCAGCTCACAGATTACTGCACCTGTACATAGCCCATCTATAATTTAGCCCAAACAACTACCTCTCCCCCTACTGTATTTATTTATTTATTTATTCATTTTGCTCCTTTGCACCCCATTATTTCTATCTCTACGTTGCACTTTCTTCCACTGCAAATCTACCATTCCAGTGTTTTACTTGCTATATTGTATTTACTTCGCCATCATGGCCTTTATTTTTTTTTGCCTTTCCCTCCGTTATCTCACCTCACTCCGCTAGCGGGACTCCTAGCCCATAAAGTCCATGTTATCACAAAATGGGACTCAACCGCACTAATGTCCTTGGTAAATAAACCAATGTTGAATAACCTATGAATGACGTGTGTGTCTTGTGCCTATCATTGAGAAAATCACTGTTCAATTATAGGACGTTGGTAGGATGTCAACTGTGCATCTGGTCATTTTGTTGCGTTGTTTAGAGAGCAGTTAAGACTCCCCTTGCGTGCCAGGATCTATTTTCAATGACAATAATAAATAGCTCTCTGACCCTGCAAAAGGGCCTAATGAACATATTAGAGGGAAATATTGTAATGTTTCTGCAAATTAATCTGTCCCAAAAAAGAATGACAGTTTGGTAATAAAATGTTTAGTTGTTTAATTTCCATCCATCCTAAATGCTTGTTTTTTTTGACAAGCATCCCTGTGATAATGTTTTATTCTTAAATGCTGCTTTTGTGTTCTAAAAGCAAGAATCCACTTATGTGAGTAACAACATTGTTTCAATGCCTGAACATATTAGTCAATAAGGGAAATATGCCAAGCTGTAAGACAGTGATATGCAGAAACCCCCCACGAGAACACGTAGAGAGAGAGAGAGATTAAATGAGTGTACTATTTGAGTGTGGTACGGTAATGAGCCTGGACTGGTTATGAATCCTGGACTGGTAATGACCAAAGAAGACATGAAAATAATTGCATAATACCATGACGTGGATGTCAAATGGCACAGATACAGAGATAATGAGGGGGGGGGGCTATTTTAAGACTGTTGGAAAATCATTCCAGGTGAAGCTGGTTGAGAGACTGCCAAGAGTGAGCAAAGCTGTCATCAAGGCAAAGGGTGGCTACTTTTAAGAATCTCAAATATAAAATATATTTTGATTTGTTTAACACTTTTTTGGATAGTACATGATTCCATATGTGTTATTATATAGTTTTGATATCTTCACTATTTTTCTACAATGTAGAAAATAGTAAAAATAAAGAAAAACCCTTGAATGAGTAGGTGTGTCCAAACTTTTGACTGGTATTATATATATTGAAACACTTTGGATAACACATTCAGATAGTAAAAAAATATTTCATAAGGAATAAGATTTTGAAGTGTCTCATATCTAGGAGATAAAGAAAACTCAGGAAATATTTTTTGGGACACATATTTTATCCCTTATTTTTGTTGACACAAAACTACCTCTATACTTACATCCATTTGTATGGGTTACCTTCAGACAGATCCCATGACAGCCCATGCAAAAAACATAGATTTTTCTATATTTCTATTTCTTAAACTGAAGTATTTCAGATGGGGATATTGTTATAATGTAACTTAAATTAACGCAGGTGTGCGTCAATAGACTTTTACGGATTAAATGGGGAACAGTCAAATTTATAGGACTGTTTTAGACAAAAAAAATAGCTGTAATCTTACTCATTGTGCAATCAGTGTATCTATCTGAGATCATGCCTGATGAAGACAGTTTTTGGTGACTGTGAAGTCTGTTTATGTAGCAGAGGTACAGGCTTCAACTCAGTAGGCTTGCCCGAGACTTGAGGGTTCATTTTAGCTTCCAGAGCTAGTGACTTTAGGCTTAACGCATGTTATTTAACTTTCATTTTCACTGACTATAAATGGAGATTAACAAGGACAATTGAAGACAGCTGCAGACTTAAAGGCCACAGTATTGGAGACAGAGACTTCAGTTTTGGAGACCGAGTCTACAGTTTTGGAGACAGAGTCTACAGTATCGGAGACAGAGTCTACAGTATTGGAGACAGAGAATAATACTTGCTGAGGCACGTTGAACAGCACGTGTGGGTAAGGAGTTTTACATGACACAGAGGAGAAGCTGGGCTGGATAGCAAGGCAACGCCGGTGTGTCAGAACTCTGGCAGCGAGGAGCTCTTGGCTCGCTGGTCCTCTGTTCGCTGTAGAGACGATAGCAATAAAAGCTCATTAAACGCGCATGGTACAAACCGCTAAAATCGCTTTCCTATATGCCAGGCAACGTATGTGTGTGTGTGTGTGTGTGTGTGTGTGTGTGTGTGTGTGTGTGTGTGTGTGTGTGTGTGTGTGTGTGTGTGTGTGTGTGTGTGTGTGTGTGTGTGTGTGTGTGCGTGCGTGCGTGCGTGTGTGTGTGTGAGTGAGTGAGAGGAACAGTGCACAGGGGAGAGATGGGAGTGGCAGATTGGAAATACAGACTTCCAAAGGACTGAGTGTGTGTGTGTTTGTATTTTTTAGGATTGTGTGTTGTGTAAGGAAATCGAATGTCTAAAACAACTCTCCCACGTCTGTGTAGCAGCTTTGCTAAGTGAATTACATTAGGCAATACCCAGCTAGCACATTGGGTTATTTGGAAGTTGTGTGAACATAGGTTTTTGGTTTAACATTGATTCTGGGACCAAAGCCATACGTTTCCTGACAGGTAAAATTGAAAGTTTTTAAACATTCTCAGAACGGAAGATTCTCCTGCTCTGGGAACATATTAGGTTGCAGGAAGGTTCTGAAAAATTGTTTCTGTGATTTCCTGAATGTTTTCCTGGGAGGTTCATTAATGTTTTTTAATAACTTCCTTAAAACATTCACTGAATGTTTCAAGAACACTCTTAGCTCAGTTGAACTGTTTTGAACACCACAACAGAAATGATTTTGCTTAGACATTAATCATGCAACCACATTTCTTTGTTTATTGTGACACAGTATCAGTGAGATTTGAACCTATCTTGTTCTGTCCTTGATTCATGGATTTAGTCCACTGCTCACGAGGATCTGGTAGTGTTAGCTTACTGAAACAGACCCCATTTCAAAGGAAACAACCACTCATTAAATTCAGGTAAGGCCAATTAGTTTGTGTGGTCAACACACCTGAACACACTTTAACAAGATAGAGGATAGGGAGTTTAGTTGATGCTGAGAACTGAATGCACAGTGCAATTGGAAAGTATTCAGACCCCTTGACTTTTCCACATTTTGCTACGTTACAGCCTTATTCTAAAATGGATTAAATTATTTTTTTCCTCATCAATCTACACACAATACCCCATAATGACAAAGTAAAAACAGGCTAATTTACATAAGTATTCAGACCCTTTGCTATGAGACTTGAGCTCAGGTGCATCCTGTTTCCATTGATCACCCTTGAGATGTTTCTACATCTTGATTGGAGTCCACCTGTTGTAAATTCAATTGATTTGACATGACATGATTTGACAGTGAATGTCAGAGCAAAAACCAAGCCATGAGGTTGAAGGAATTGTGCGTAGAGCTCCAAGACAGGATTGTGTTGAGGCACAGATCTGGGGAAGGGTATCAAAAAATGTCTGCAGCATTGAAGGTCTCCAAGAACACATTGGCCTCCATCATTCATAAATGGAAGATGTTTGGAACCAGAGCGCTCAGGAGCAAAGGGGCAAAGGTTCACCTTCCAACAGGACAATGACCCTAAGCACACAGCCAAGGCAACTCAGGAGTGGCTTTGGGACAAGTGTCTGAATGTCCTTGAGTGGCCCAGCCAGAGCCCGGACTTGAACCCAATCGAACATCTCTGGAGAAACCTGAAAATAGCTGTGCAGCACACTCCCCATCCAACGTGACAGAGCTTGGGAGGATCTGCAGAGAAGAATGGGAGAAACTCCCCATATACAGGTGTGCCAAGCTTGTAGCATCATCCCCAAGAAGACTCGAGGCTGTAACCGCTGCAAAAGGTGCTTCAACAAAATACTGAGTAAAGGGTCTGAAAACCAATGTAAATGTAATATTTCAGATGGTTGTATCTCAAAACCTGTTTTTGCTTTGTCATTATGGGGTAGTGTGTGTAGATTGATGTGGGGAAAAAAACAATTTAATCAATTTTAGAATAAGGCTGTAATGTAACAAAATGTGGAAAAAGTCAAGAGGTCTGAATACTTTCTGAATGCACTCTATATGTTGGTTTTGAAGTGTCTGTCCTATATCTGAGAGGTATTAGAAAGATCAGGAAAAACATTTTTCAGTCTGTTTTATATGTTTTCAACCCTTTATTTTTGGCACTTAACAGTGTCCATATATACTGTACTTCCATAAAAATGTTGGGTACCCAGATACCTTCAGACTAGTCATGCGAGGCTTGTGGGCATCCTAGAGCAAAACAACATATGTGTTCGTAAGAGACTAACCTTTCCACAGAGGGGTCATATTAGTGTGTAGCCCAAACTGTTTGGACGCTACAGACAGCAGTTGCCAGATCGGCTGTACCGACTTCAGAAGAGTCCCAAGACGCTTGTGGGGGTTGTAGAGCAAAACGGAAAACACCATTCGTGAGCCTCATCTTTCCATAGAGGGGTCATAATAGTTTGTAGGCCGTTCGGACACTACAGACGATTTTGTGAGAAGACCGATTTTCGGGATGTCTCATGGTCTGACAAACATCGCTCTCACCTTTCACCGCAGATGCAGAAGTGTGACATAGGAGGATGTGGTGGATTGAGATGCATCCAGACATCTTAACTTGATTTTTATGGGGACGTCGACCTTAGTTTTTTTTTATAGAACAATGAGGAATTTACTTTTATTTATTTAACCTTTAGGAAACCTTCCAAAAAAATGTTATGCTGAAGCATTAAAATTCCCACAGAAGAATGTTGTTTCTTAGCATTCTCTAAACTATTGAAGAACATTCCTAGAACATTACCCCCAAAATTATTAAATGTAACCATGTTTGAACAATCAGGAAACGTTCCGTTAAAGTAATGACATACCAAGAAAATTAAGTTATTTTGTCAAGTTCCTTGAATGTGCTGAGAATGTTTGAAAGTCAAGCAATCATCCTGCACCATTCCCAGAACGTTATGGGAAGGTTGAATGCAAAATAACCATAGGACAACCACGCTCTCACCAAACTATAGGAAATATATGGTTCTCAGAACGTTATGTGCTAGCTGGGTATCCATTACAGATGCTTATCACATAACTCAGTGGCTGATGATAGATATTTATTTACTTAGTGCTTCTATATGCTGAACGCACGCACGCACACATGCACACGCACGCACGCACGCACGCACGCACGCACGCACGCACGCACGCACGCACGCACACACACACACACACACACACACACACACACACACACACACACACACACACACACACACATGACTACACCATATCAAATGTGACTGATTGAGTGAGACACTTTCTATGAAACATGCATGTTGCTACTTCAAACTGATACTGTATCTGGCAGAATATCCAGGTTGCTGTCTTGTTTGGGATTTGGTATTTGGTATTCATTAGGATCCCCATTAGCTGCTGCAAAGGGTCTACTCTTCCTGGGGTCCCTATTCCTCTGGTCATTGAGTAGATGGCTGTAGTACTGCTCAGACAACTGGCTTTGCAGCACCATTTACAGCACTACGCTGTAAAGTGAACTCATTCTCCATTTAATCTGCATTCACCTCTATCAATTTAACACAGAACCACCTCCCTGTTTTTCTCTAGCTCAGTCAAAGTCTACCAGACCCTTCTACCCCCCCTCTCTTCTTCTCCCCTTCTGTCCCCTCTCTCTCTCTACCCCTTTCTCCATCCTATCCCCCTCTCTCATTCTCCCTTTCTCTCCTTTGTTCCCGCTCCCTCTCTCTCTCACTCCTGCTCACTCTCTCTACCACCTCCTCCCTCTCATCTCCCTCTCTCCCCCAGCACAGCTGTGTGCCTGTGCAGCCCTGGTTCATCTGGGATGCATTGGGCTCAGGAGAGCCGGCAGCTGGAGCCCATCAGAGCTTTGGAGCGGGAGATCTGTGGACAGGATCAGTCCAGAGCGCCAGACAGATCAGGAACTCTTTTTAAGAAACCGGGCAAGGTGATGGTAGGAAGAGGTTTCCCCTACAGATTCAACTGATCTCAGGTCAGATTATGTTATACATCTCAATGGAGAATGTTAGGATTTGAGCAAAGTCTGTGCCTAAAGGTGCTACAAGGTGCTGGAGAAACACTGGAGCTTTGAGGATCAGTCTTAAAAACAAACCCTGCATTCCACCACCAGTTAAACATTATCACACACTGAGAGAGAGAGGGTGAGACACTTTAATATACAGTATGTGCATGTGTGCGTGTCAGTGTGTGTGTGTCGGTGTGTGCGTTTGAAGGTACGTTTTTGCGTGCATGTACAACAATGTCTGAGGATTTGGGCCTGTGTATGTGTATTCAGGAGTGGTAAAGAGAATATATTTGTACACACACCACAAGTGCAATAAAATCCTTAGCTATGTCCTAATCATTTTCCCATGTCTGACTGTGGTATGCACAAGCTTAGTGTGAATACAACATAAAACAAGACTGCCCCGCCCTCACTGATACCAGCATTGTCAACACATTGCATGTGTCTCTGAAACTATTTCTCTATTGAATCTCTTACAAGCAATCAGGGATTTCTGTTGATCAGGTAGGGGCCACGTTCCAGTATGTTTTATTGGCTGCCTTACCTGTTGTCCTTTTCTATAATTTAAGGGATTGGTTGATAAAGGTAAATGAACATTGAATCACCTCCAGGCCTCTACTCTATTCATTATAGCTTTCTACTCTTTTCAATGAGGCTGAAGGAAACTAAGGAATAAGGAAGTCTGGAAGCAAAGAAAAAAGGTCACTAACAGCCTTCAACAACATAATTACTGGTCTCCTCTGGTCCCTGTACCTCTTTTGACAGGTTCATCCAGGTGTGGGCCGACCTAGGCCCGAGAAGCCTGGGGCTAGATTTGGAGCTTAATGCAGGGGGACAGGGGTATGCAGGGGGGGACACTGAGAGTAACAAGGCCTGACACCTGATGCTAGCAGTGGTGACGGAGATATTTGGACATGTTGGCATGGCCTATAATCCTCTCACGCTTGGCCTTGTCGGACGAGACGATAACAAGTGAGAAGCAGTTGGAAAAACATTTCAGATCTACAGAGCAAATGTTGCTGAATCCCAAGCCCTCTGGCGTTCCTGACAACTGGAGTTCAGACACACCTGTCACCTGCCATGTCAGAAAGTGGTTGGGATGAGTTCCACAACCACTCCTGTTCTGGAAAACATATGAGCTCATCGTTGAGATATGTTGCTATACAACGCTTCAGGGGCATCATTGGGTCTTTGTGTGAAAAATGAAATGAAAAAGGCTACTTACAAGACAGAGGATATAGTTAATTTTGGCCAGTCTGTTAGTTTCCCCTAAGAGGGCAAGGGTGTGGGCAGCATGAAAATCTGATCTTGGCTCTTTGTGTCTGTGAGGAGAACCATGCTTATGGTTCCAGCCAGCAACCAGGATCCAAGCTGAGGTATGGTAACATTAAGGGCACGAGCACAAGAGGACAAGATGCCCACTCTGTCCACACACACACACACACACACACACACACACACACACACACACACACACACACACACACACACACACACACACACACACACACACACACACACACACACACACACACACACACACACACACACACACACACACACACACACACCTTTCTTGTTTAATGGCCCTCATGGAACCACCTATCAGCATTACACAGTTTAATTGTTCAGTGTATTTTTTAGTTTTTCTATCAGTGTATTCCAATATTCACACTGGCCTGCCAGCAACCTAGCAATTGTCATGTTTGAACTCTGACACAGCCATAACATTTACGTATCCAAGCCTCTCTGTGCATCTTTTACAATAAACACTGAGATTGGTGTTTCGAACTTAATTTCTCCCAATCCCATTGTCTCCAATTGAAGTCTGGTCAACATACCGAATCCCTTCAGTCAGATAGGGCTTTCATATCTGAGGTGCTGAGGTATCGGTGTTATGGGGCACAGTGTCACGCCCTGACCTTAGAGATCCTTATTATTCTCTATCTTTGGTTAGGTCAGGGTGTGACTCGGGTGGGAAATTCTATGTTTTCTGTTTCTTTGTTTTTGGCCGAGTGTGGTTCCACTGGGGATCATACTTAGGCAGCCCTTTTTTCCACCATTAGGTTGTGGGATCTTGTTTTCTGTTTAGTTACTGTTGCCTGACAGAAACGTGCATTTTCGTTTTCGATTTTGTTATTTTGTTTGAGTGTTTTTTTAAAATAAAATCATGGACACTTTCCACGCTGCGCCTTGGTCTACTCTTTCTACCACCGACGAGAGCCGTTACACACAGATACACTTCATAGACTGCATTCTATAGAATAGACTCTCTCTAGGATACTGTGTTGGAGACTGTGTTTGGTGACAAGAGTACTGAGTGAATAGTGTTTTTTTGCATTATGTGGGTGGAATGCTGTAACAAAACAGATCAAAACAATGAATACAACTCCCATGTTGGTCGTAACTGACAATGACTGCTTATCACTTATTCACTGTCAGTTATTCACATGACTTTATTTCAATGAAATATTTCAGTTGTTGTATATATTACATTTGTTTCATTTGATAACTTTACTATTTCATTGCAAGTCATCATCGTATCTCTATAAAGCTGCTACCAATTCTGGTTTGACAAAATCAATATTTTAGTAGTTCTTCAGAGTAAATAATGTATACTTTTGAATACCAATACCTCACGAATCAACTGCTCTCTATCGATCACCTCTTGATCGTGCTTTCTTCTGTCTGTTGCATAGCAGTCGTAAAAGAATCAGACCGTACAAGTAGCCGCTCAATGGATTATGGTCATTGTAATTCATTTTCACATTTTCTGCCATAAACTATGCAGAACATTGGCCTGTTGGAAACTACAACTCCCTACTATGTCGAAAAACTACATTTCGATTAATCGCCCAGTACTATCATACAATAGATAACGCATTTATTATGCAACAACAATACGATTTGATCTACTCCCATGAAAATGGACTTGATAGGTCCCAGACTTTCTCATCCATGAGCATGTTGCCAGCGAAGCTTCTTCCTGATCAATAACATGTGAGGGAACAGGCCCTCACTGGAGGATGACAACACAAGAACAATTGAACTATTAACCATATCCCTAATGAGCAACAAAAACGCTGCTGGGTTTGTTTTTGTGGTGACCCCCTCAGGCCTCACAAACAGTGTGGTTCCAAAACTGTTGTCTGACTTCAGCCACACCCCACCCCCAACCCATTATTAGCTTCTTGTGGCCCACAGATACATAAAACCAATGTTTCTGACCCACACTTTTGTTATTGTAGCTGCAACACATGAGGAGCTACTCAGAATCAACTAGTGGCATTTGTGTGTGTGTGTGTTAAAGGTCCCTACAAGAATAGTAAACAAACAAAAATTCCTTGATACACAAGGAATTAGGGTTAGGAGCTAGGATTAGTTTTAGGGTTAGGAGCTACTGTACTGTACTGTAAGGTTAGGGTTAAGGTTAGGTTTTGGGGTTAGGTTTTTGAATGGGACTGAATTGTGTGTCCCCACAAGGTTAGTTTTATAAGAGACTGTGTGTGTGTGTGGGTAGGTGCACGTATTTGTGTGTGTGCATGCGTGCATTCATTTGTGTATGTGGACCATGAAATTGGAAATCTGTCATATTGGATGTTTTCCCAGAGTGAGTCATTGACAGAAGGATAAACAACAGAATAACAGCAGTGTTTTTAAGTGACTAACGACAAAGACAAAGCAAAGCTACAAATATGGCTGTGTGTGTTTTATGCTGCCTATGAATCCAGCCTGTGTCTGGGGGGCTGTCAATCAGATGGCCACCCAATAGGAGGTCAACATCACACAACCCCGGCTAATTGTTAGAGAACATGTGTGACATGAGAGAATACTTGAGGGAGGAGAGAGAGAGACAAGGAGAGAGAGATGAGGGAAATAGAATGAAGGAGAGGAGATGGTTAGTGCAGAATTCGTTTTGGAAAGAGGGACAGAGAGGCAGCAGTATAGTATAGAGAGATCAAAGGAGAGAAAAACATGAGAAATATATGAGGAACGATATGAGAAAAAGATACCTTCAGTATTCTAATACAGTACTTTTCATTTTAGGTGTACTCATATCGTTCTAAGAGCTACGTAGGGAGAGATATAAAGCACAGCAGTCATTCAGTTCACTGAATCTCCTTCCATACCATTGAAACTGTAAAGACTGATCACTTTTCCTTCTGCCTCTTCCTGCCAGGATGTCCACTTCGCACCTTCCTGTCATTTCCAGATGACCTGATCCCTGTTTCCAGGCAGGTCCCAACCTTGCTGCTGGAAGTCTGGGGCTTGGAATTCTGGAATGATTCCTTTATGTTGAGAGAGAGTGGAACTCCATTTTTCTTCCACTATTTCTACATTTTCTTTATTCCTTCGATCTTTCCCTCCTGTTTGATCCAAGTCTGGTCGCTCCTTCTCAACCTCCATTTCTTCCTCCTCTCTCCCTCATGTGAAGTCCCTCTTGCTCTCTGAAACAACTTTTAAAAAGGAGCCCAAGTATCTCCTTGGAAATTTGTAAATGTTGCCAAATGAAGGAGATACTTTGATGTCGTTTTTGTAGATCATGTCATGACAGCTTCCACACTTCGATATACCCCACAAGACTAGCCTAATAATGACCTAGTATATCCAAGATTGTCCTGTGTGACCAGGAACAGCTCCGAGCTCTGAGCCTTGCCTGTGTGTGTGTGTGTGTGTGTGTGTGTGTGTGTGTGTGTGTGTGTGTGTGTGTGTGTGTGTGTGTGTGTGTGTGTGTGTGTGTGTGTGTGTGTGTGTGTGTGTGTGTGTGTGTGTGTGTGCGTGTGTGTGTGCGCGTGCAAGCGTGCGTGCGTGCGTGTGTGTGTGTGTGTGCATGCGCTGACCAGGTGAATCAAGGTGAAGGTTATCATCCCTTATTGATGTCACTTGTTAAATCCACTTCAATCAGCGTAGGTGAAGGGGAGGAGACAGGTTAAAGGAATTTAAGCCTTGAGACAATTGAGACATGGATTGTGTATGTGTGCCATTCAGAGTGTGAACGGGCAAGACAAAATATGTAAGTGCCTTTGAATGGTGTAGTAGGTCCCAGGCGCACCGGTTTGAGTGTGTCAAGAACTACAACGCAGTTTCCTGTGTGTATCAAGAATGGTCCACCACCGAAAGGACATCCGCCAACTTGACACAGCTGTGGGAAGCAGTGGAGTCAACATGGGCCAGCGTCCCTGTGGAATGCTTTCTTGTAGAGTCCATGCCCTCAATAATTTAGGCTGTTTTGAGGGCAAAAGGGGGTGCAACCCAATATTAGAAAGGTGTTCCTAATGTTTTGTCCACTCAGTGTGTGTGTTAAGCTGGATGGGATTGTTGTCTGTGGGAGAGGGCCTGTCTGTGTGTGTGGAGTTATGATTGCCACAGTGCTCTCTAACTACATAATGCAGGACTTATAAAATGACTCAGTCGTCGTAAATCTCCATCTCTCAGAAGGGAGAGCACTCACTGTCCATTTAACAATGAGAAATGAGGCCTCTACATCCGGTGTGTGTCTAGGTGTGGAGTAAGACAGACAAGTGAAAGTAACAGAAAACAAGGCCTAGTTAGGTCCAGAGAGGTTAACGTTAAGGAGACAGATTTGTCATTGGTTAATTTAAAAAGAGGAGTGAGTGACATTCACCTTCAGTTGGCATAATGAAAGGACCAATCACAAGACAGGTCATTATGAGGTGGGGTCAAATATCTGATGATTTGGTGGAACTGGAGATACAGTATGTAAGGAAGTTCTACATGAGGTTCGAGAGCAGGGTTCCCCAACTGGTGGCCACATTTGGCCCGTGGGTGGTTTTATTTGCCCCACCACAAGTTTTCTGACCAAAATAAATCAATTCAATAAAAATACATGAATTTTAATTTCACTAAAAACACCAGGAAATCAGCTCCAATTGATTTTAATTTTGGAAATCTGTTCCCAAGTATTCAAAATAGAGAGACACGTGATCATATACATACATATGCAAGGTTTGAAAATATTATGTTTTAGTCAAATATTATATCTGTTTTTGTAATGGGTGAGTGTTGGTGGCAGGGAAGTCAGGCGCAGGAGAACGAACTTGGTATAAACGGAGTCGTTTAATAAAAGTTAACAAAACTCCAAAAACCAAAATATATAAAATAATCAAGGTGGGTACAAAACCCGTCGCGCACCAACACATAACTTGCACAATCATAAAATCAAACAATCACCGACAAGGACATGAGGTAAAACAGAGGGTTAAATACACAACATTTAATTAATGGGATTGGAACCAGGTGTGATGGAAGACAAGACAAAACGAATGGAAAATGAAAAATGGATCAGTGATGGCTAGAAGATCGGTGACGTGGACCGCCGAACACCGCTCGAACAAGGAGAGGGGCAGACTTCAGTGGAAGTCGTGACAGTTTTGGCTTGTTGCGGTCAAATTTCAGTCTATAAATTATTTGTAATTATGTTCTGGCTCCCCAAGCAGTATGGGACATCATATGTTAATTTCCCAAGACCACAGTTCATCAATAGTTCAGCCACTAGGAGATAGTGATGTGATGTTTACCTTGTAGTGTTTGACTCACATGCATACAGACAGAGCCATGTTGACCCAGCTGGGTGTTTACTGGGGCAATCCGGGGGTAAACAGGGAACTAACTGAAAGGCCTAATAATGATGTCAGGCCTGAGATATCAACTCAATGGCTCTCAGCTCAAACAACAACAACAACAACCTGGTCACAGACCCCATGCTGTCAGTAGTAGTCATGGAAGACGAGACAGGTCAGTGAGTCTATGTGAGACCAGTTCCTCCTTCCAGGGACCCAGCAGTGTGATGTAAGGGCCGGGCTGTTGCATAAAGTCTGCTGGATCCACATGAAAGAGCTAGGCCAGGGCATGGAAATGAGAAGCGCTCTGGTGACTTCCACTTAACTCCTCCTCAGAGAGAGAGGCTACAAGCCAAACACTCCATTAACAGACAGCAAGAGCAGCAGGTTTCTATCTCCTGTATTTCTCAGGCAATATGGCTGCCGTATGGTGGTCTAATCCAAACTTGCTGTAAGGAGGGGGGCAAGTCTGTGTGTGTGCATGTGCGTGTGTTCAGGCTCGTTCTGTGTTTATGTGCTCCATTGCCCAAGATGGCTTAGTGACCCCTACATGCTGCGACATTCTTTCCACCCCCCAATTAACATTCCCAGATGAAGACCAAGAGGAAAGGAAGGAAATAAAAGTGGCATTTTTTTATTTATACCAAAAGATCAAATGGAAATGTCTACAGCAAGAGTCCTAACCCTCCCCAGGGGTGGAGTTTACATCAGTTACAAGAACATTGGATTCTATTATTGTTGCATGGATCTGATTAGGTGATGTGACATTGAAAACCATCCGTCCTGGAGGCCGCCCAGGAATTCTAAACATTCTGAATTCCATCAATGCAAGTGAATGCAGTCATAAAACCCATACTTTGTTTGGAAAGGGTAAGCATCTGTGACCCCGGTGCTCTTAGAGCTCACACGTAACATGTAAACCATTACAGTACCAGGCGATCTACAAACATGCGTGAGAGTTATGTATTACGGCGTAACAGAGAGAGATGGGAGAAGAACACATATTAGGCTAGTGATACCGTTTTCATTCAACATGCTAAACTATCAGAATCACCTTTATTCAACAAACACATTATGCATGTACAGGAATTTGACTGGAATGGTGCTGCAACAATTAACAGAATACACAGACAGGTGATAAACAGAATGTATTTAGATCCAGAATTTACACAGTCATCATACACTATGTACACAGTGAACACTGAGCTAAAAACTACAGACTACAGACTAGAAACACTATAAGCTACATTATTAGTTGTATAAATTAAACAATTTAGGATGATGTACAATAGGGGAAATATATGGAAATGGTTTGAGATTCTTCAAAGTCGTCACCCTTTTTTTATTTATTTATTTTATTTCACCTTTATTTAACCAGGTAGGCTAGTTGAGAACAAGTTCTCATTTGCAACTGCGACCTGGCCAAGATAAAGCATAGCAGTGTGAACAGACAACACAGAGTTACACATGGAGTAAGCAATTAACAAGTCAATAACACAGTAGAAAAAAAATGGGCAGTCTATATACAATGTGTGCAAAAGGCATGAGGAGGTAGGCGAATAATACAATTTTGCAGATTAACACTGGGGTGATAAATGATCAGATGGTCATGTACAGGTAGAGATATTGGTGTGCAAAAGAGCAGAAAAGTAAATAAATAAATAAAAAAAAACAGTATAAAAACAGTATGGGGATGAGGTAGGTGAAAATGGGTGGGCTATTTACCAATAGACTATGTACAGCTGCAGCGATCGGTTAGCTGCTCGGATAGCTGATGTTTGAAGTTGGTGAGGGAGATAAAAGTCTCCAACTTCAGCGATTTTTGCAGTTCGTTCCAGTCACAGGCAGCAGAGTACTGGAACGAAAGGCGGCCAAATGAGGTGTTGGCTTTAGGGATGATCAGTGAGATACACCTGCTGGAGCGTGTGCTACGGATGGGTGTTGCCATCGTGACCAGTGAACTGAGATAAGGCGGAGCTTTACCTAGCATGGACTTGTAGATGACCTGGAGCCAGTGGGTCTGGCGACGAATATGTAGCGAGGGCCAGCCGACTAGAGCATACAAGTCGCAGTGGTGGGTGGTATAAGGTGCTTTGGTGACAAAACGGATGGCACTATGATAGACTGCATCCAGTTTGCTGAGTAGAGTGTTGGAAGCCATTTTGTAGATGACATCGCCGAAATCGAGGATCGGTAGGATAGTCAGTTTTACTAGGGTAAGCTTGGCGGCGTGAGTGAAGGAGGCTTTGTTGCGGAATAGAAATCCGACTCTTGATTTGATTTTCGATTGGAGATGTTTGATGTGAGTCTGGAAGGAGAGTTTGCAGTCTAGCCAGACACCTAGGTACTTATAGATGTCCACATATTCAAGGTCGGAACCATCCAGGGTGGTGATGCTAGTCGGGCATGCGGGTGCAGGCAGCGATCGGTTGAAAAGCATGCATTTGGTTTTACTCGTTTAAGAGCAGTTGGAGGCCACGGAAGGAGTGCTGTATGGCATTGAAGCTCGTTTGGAGGTTAGATAGCACAGTGTCCAATGACGGGCCGAAAGTATATAGAATGGTGTCGTCTGCGTAGAGGTGGATCAGGGAATCGCCCGCAGCAAGAGCAACATCATTGATATATACAGAGAAAAGAGTCGGCCCTAGAATTGAACCCTGTGGCACCCCCATAGAGACTGCCAGAGGACCGGACAGCATGCCCTCCGATTTGACACACTGAACTCTGTCTGCAAAGTAATTGGTGAACCAGGCAAGGCAGTCATCCGAGAAACCGAGGCTATTGAGTCTGCCGATAAGAATATGGTGATTGACAGAGTCGAAAGCCTTGGCGAGGTCGATGAAGACGGCTGCACAGTACTGTCTTTTATCGATGGCGGTTATGATATCGTTTAGTACCTTGAGCGTGGCTGAGGTGCACCCGTGACCGGCTCGGAAACCAGATTGCACAGCGGAGAAGGTACGGTGGGATTCGAGATGGTCAGTGACCTGTTTGTTGACTTGGCTTTCGAAGACCTTAGATAGGCAGGGCAGGATGGATATAGGTCTATAGCAGTTTGGGTCCAGGGTGTCTCCCCCTTTGAAGAGGGGGATGACTGCGGCAGCTTTCCAATCCTTGGGGATCTCAGACGATATGAAAGAGAGGTTGAACAGGCTGGTAATAGGGGTTGCGACAATGGCGGCAGATAGTTTCAGAAATAAAGGGTCCAGATTGTCAAGCCCAGCTGATTTGTACGGGTCTAGGTTTTGCAGCTCTTTCAGAACATCTGCTATCTGGATTTGGGTAAAGGAGAACCTGGAGAGGCTTGGGCGAGGAGCTGCGGGGGGCGGAGCTGTTGGCCGAGGTTGGAGTAGCCAGGCGGAAGGCATGGCCAGCCGTTGAGAAGTGCTTATTGAAGCTTTCGATAATCGTGGATTTATCGGTGGAGACCGTGTTACCTAGCCTCAGTGCAGTGGGCAGCTGGGAGGAGGTACTCTTGTTCTCCATGGACTTCACAGTGTCCCAGAACTTTTGGAGTTGGAGCTACAGGATGCAAACTTCTGCCTGAAGAAACTGGCCTTAGCTTTCCTGACTGACTGCGTGTATTGGTTCCTGACTTCCTGAACAGTTGCATATCACGGGGGCTATTCGATGCTATTGCAGTCCGCCACAGGATGTTTTTGTGCTGGTCGAGGGCAGTCAGGTCTGGAGTGAACCAAGGGCTGTATCTGTTTTTGGTTCTGCATTTTTGAACGGAGCATGCTTATCTAAAATGGTGAGGAAGTTACTTTTAAAGAATGACCAGGCATCCTCAACTGACGGGATGAGGTCAATGTCCTTCCAGGATACCCGGGCCAGGTCGATTAGAAAGGCCTGCTCACAGAAGTGTTTTAGGGAGCGTTTGACAGTGATGAGGGGTGGTCGTTTGACTGCGGCTCCGTGGCGGATACAGGCAATGAGGCAGTGATCGCTGAGATCCTGGTTGAAGACAGCGGAGGTGTATTTGGAGGGCCAGTTGGTCAGGATGACGTCTATGAGGGTGCCCTTGTTTACAGAGTTAGGGTTGTACCTGGTGGGTTCCTTGATGATTTGAGTGAGATTGAGGGCATCTAGCTTACATTGTAGGACTGCCGGGGTGTTAAGCATATCCCAGTTTAGGTCACCTAACAGAACAAACTCTGAAGCTAGATGGGGGCGATCAATTCACAAATGGTGTCCAGGGCACAGCTGGGAGCTGAGGGTGGCCGGTAGCAGGCGGCAACAGTGAGAGACTTATTTCTGGAGAGGGTAATTTTCAAAATTAGTAGTTCGAACTGTTTGGGTATGGACCTGGAAAGTATGACATTACTTTGCAGGCTATCTCTGCAGTAGACTGCAACTCCGCCCCCTTTGGTAGTTCTATCTTGACGGAAGATGTTATAGTTGGGTATGGAAATCTCTGAATTTTGGTGGCCTTCCTGAGCCAGGATTCAGACACGGCAAGGACATCAGGGTTAGCAGAGTGTGCTAAAGCAGTGAGTAAAACAAACTTAGGAGGAGGCTTCTGATGTTGACATGCATAAAACCAAGGCTTTTTCGATCACAGAAGTCAACAAATGAGGGTACCTGGGGACATGCAGGGCCTGGGTTTACCTCCACATCACCCGCGGAACAGAGAAGGAGTAGTATGAGGGTGCGGCTAAAGGCTATCAAAACTGGTCGCCTAGAGCGTTGGGGGCAGAGGATAAGAGGAGCAGGTTTCTGGGCATGGTAGAATATATTCAGGGCATAATGCACAGACAGGGGTATGGTGGGGTGCGGGTACAGCGGAGGTAAGCCCAGGCACTGGGTGATGATGAGACAGGTTGTATCTCTGGACATGCTGGTTGTAGTGGGTGAGGTCACCGCATGTGTGGGAGGTGGGACAAAGGAGGTAACAGGGGTATGCAGAGTGGGTCTAGGGGCTCCATTGTGAACTAAAACAATTATAACTAACCTGAACAACAGTATACAAGGCATATTGACATCTGAGAGAGACATACAGCGAGGCATACAGTAATCACAGGTGTTGAATTTGGAAAGCTAGCTAAAAACAGTAGGCGAGGCTAATCCGCTAGCACAACAAACAGCAGGTAAAATGGCGTTGACTAGGCAACGGGCCGACAGGTAAGACAAACAAGCAGAAAGGAGTACCGTGATTAATGGACAGTCCAGCGTGCGTCAGCTATGTAGCCAAGAGATCAGTGTCCAGGGGGCAGCGGTGGATGGGCAGGGGGGCTGGCGAGTGTTATCCAGGTTTTTTTTTTTTTTTTTTTTTTTTTTTTTTAAACTAACAATGACTAACTAGCTTGTAGCTAGTTAGCTGGTTAGCGTCTGGAGGTTCTTGAGTGTGTCATAAAAATAAAAATAAGAGTAAAAGTAATAGCGATTCCATATCACATTGGGTGAGGCAGGTTTCCGGAAGGTATAAACAAATTAAAAATCAAAAAGAGATAGAAAGTAAATGGGGTCAGAGAGTGATTGGGACGCGGTGGTACAGACGGTTAGCAGGCCTGTGCTAACAAGCTAACAGTTCGTAGGCCCGAGCTAGACAAGGTAGCAGTTAGCGGACCGGAGCTTGACAAGCTAGCCGTTAGCAGGCCGAATTAGCAAGCAGGGAGATAGCGAGGGCTAGAGAGTTAACCTTTGGGGGACGTCGCGATGGGGTGAGTCTGTTTATTTATTTTGCCTTGATGACAGCTTTGCACCTCTTCCTCCATGCTTCATCCGCTCACCTACTGTACTCTATGGTTGGAACCAAAAATCTAAACTGTTAACTAATCAGGCCCAAGCAAGTCTCTTCTTCTTATTGGTGTCCTTTAGTAGTGTTTTCTTTGCAGCAATTCGACCATGAAGGCCTGATTAACGCAGTCTCCTCTGAACAGTTGATGTTTAGATGTGTCTGTAACTGCAATTATTTGGGTTGCAATTTCTGAGACTGGTAACTCTAATGAACTTATCCTCTGCAGCAGAGGTAACTTAGGGTCTTCCTTTCCTGTGGTGCTCCTCATGAGAGCCAGATTCTTCCATAGCTCTTAAAGGTTTTTGCGGCTGCACTTGAAGAAACTTTCAAAGTTCTTGACATTTTCTGGATTTACTGATTCATGTCTTATTAAAGTAATATACTGTTGTTATTTGAGATGTTCTTGCCATAATATTTACTTGGTCTATTACCAAATAGGGCTATCTTTTATATACCACCCCTACCTTGTCACAATTGATTGGCTTAAATGCATTAAGAAGGAAAGAAATTCCACAAATGAACTTTTAACAAGGCACACCTGTTAATTGAAATGCATTCCAGGTGGTTGAGAGAATGCCAAGAGTGTGCAAATCTGTCATCAAGGCAAATTGTGGCTACTAAATGATTCCATATGTGTTATTTCATAGTTTTGATGTCTTCACTATTATTCTACAATGTAGAAAATACAGAAAAACCATTGAAGGAGTAGGGGTGTCCAAACCTTTGCCTGGTACTGTAATTGATCTTGTTTGTGAAAAAATATCTCGTTGAGAGGGTTAAGCACTGTGCTGTTTTTTTTTCCTACAACAAAGTTAATTGTATGGTTCTGTTTCCGACAAAGTGGGGTGAAACACAAAAAGCAACATAATAACCACTATGTCTCCCTGCTAGGCAAAACTTCAGCTACAGTACAGTACATACACGTCCACCCATGTCCAAATGAAAGATGGGCTTATCCTGGAGTCCATAATGCTCACTCCAGTAAACATTTCCTCTTATCTGCTTTATCTTTCTCATTCTCTCTCCCTCTCTCCCCCTCTCTGTCTCTCACTCTCTCTCTCACCCTCTTTCTCATTCTCTCTCCCTCTCTCCCCCTCTCTGTCTCTCACTCTCTCTCTCCCTTCTACTCCCTCTCTCACCCTCTTTCTCATTCTCTCTCCCTCTCTCCCCCTCTCTGTCTCTCACTCTCTCTCTCACCCTCTTTCTCCTTCTGCTCCCTCCTCTCTCAATGTTTTCTCTTTCTCACACTCAAGTAACCATATCACAAGCCCTGAACATAAGACCTTCACTTTCACTCCACATCCACCATCCACTGAGGTCCAGGGTGTTTCGTTATCCTATAGATATGATGTTATTGCTTCCCTAAACCCAATGAACTAAACAGTGTCATGTACAGATAACAATCCTTCAGAGCAGAACCAAAGTGCAGAGTGATAGATGTGAAAATAAACCATGACAAGCAACATAATCACTGCTGAAAAGTGTGCTGTGTTGTTAGACAAGCCCATTTCTCTCCTGTGAGCATGGTTTCTATAGAGCTCTCTCTCGCTCGCTCACTTACATACACACAAACACGAGCGCGCGCACACACACACACACATACAGAATAGCACTAAATCGCTCAGCACGAATGGAACATTCTGGAAACCCTAATTGTGCCCATTTTCTATAAAAAATTATAATTGAAAAAGCTAAAATCCATCTCAGAGCCAGGCTCTACAGTATAACCACTTACAGATGAACTCCATCAGTGGAGGCTCCTCAGAGAAGGAAGGGGGAGGACCATTCTACTATAAATAATGAAACATTCAAAAGACACGTTTTTTAGATAAAACGATACAAAATATATCCACGTAACAAAATATCTGATTAAAACACACTGTTTTGCAATAAAGGTCTACAGTAGTCTCAACAACACACTCTAGGCTAGCACCATGGTTTAGCTAGAGGACAGCTATATCCCGTCCTCCTCTGGCTACAGTACATTGACTTCAATACGAAACCTAGGAGCCTCACGGGCCTTACTCCCTTCCATAGGCCTACATGGTAATTATGACCACTTCCGGATGACGTCCTCCAACCAATAAAAGCTTTTGCAATATGAACTGACATGTTGTCTTTCCAAAAATAGGTTTAGGATTAGAGAACGAACCTAGTGTGGTGTGTTGGGGTTGTGCCACAGAGCATTACGGGGGTTCTACGTGTTAATAATCTTGGTGAGTTGGTGACATATTGGATAGAGAATGAGAGTGAAGAGTGATAGTTGAGAATTTTGGGGATATTATTCAATTCAAATTAGTTTCTTCAAACTACAGGAGGCGAAAGAGGTAGATTATATGTTGTTTTCTTGGTTTTAGAACTATATTTGTGTTGCGTTAGTGCAATTTATTTACATTTGTCTTGCTAACTTTAGTAGCAAGTAGCTAGCTAGCTACCAGGGTGCAGTTTTTTCTTCCAGAATGGCTAACTAATGCAAACAACAACATAGTGGATTTTTTGTTGAAGAAGCCCTTTATTGCCCATATCAGATTCAATCTTCCTGGAAAAAGCTGCATCGATCATGTAATGGACAAACATCTGCGTATTCAAACTGCACAACACAATGAGAAGATAAGAAGAAACAGGGTCACATGCAGATTATCGGCAAGAGTTGGCTTTTACTTAGGGGCACGACGAGAGGGAAAGTTCAACTAACAAGGGCAACTACTGTACAAGGAGCTTGTAGAGGTAATTGCACATTATGATGCTTTACTTGCTGAGCATATGGAAGTTTCTATTGTCTTCTCTGGGATGTCGAAATCAATTCAGTACGATTTAATCGCTTCCTTTGCGTCATCCATTAAACGTGAGATTAAAAAGTGAGGTTGACGTAGCACATTTCCACTTTCCTCCGGTCTTAACACATCATCAATGTAGGCAGACAAAAGCAAAAACTCTTTACATAAATGTTGCAGCAGCCTAGGCGACACCTAAACATTAGAGATCTGACATGCTGTATGGGATGAAAACGAGACTATTTTTCAGTCTGATCAACTGTAGGCTACTAATAAGAGCAGATGCATACAGCCTATGCGCCCTGTCCATCTGGTCAGTGTAAACTAATTGGTAACGTAATTGGTCATGTATTTATAGTCTATTTGTGTGTCAGGAGAAAATGTGAATGTGATCAGATGTGGTTTATATTCAAACTTGGGCTGGCTAGGCGGCCTAGACCTTTTCAATCACAAATGATTAACTGCAATGAATCAATCGACATAATAGTGATGACATAGACTGTGAGTAAATGTTTTATTAGGCCTGCAGTTGCATAGGCCTGCACTATGCAAGCATGAATAAACAGCTCAGCCCTGTGAGTCCTATTATCCATCAGTGTTGTCTCTGTGTCTAGGTAGAGGAAACACCCTGTTAGTCTATTCTAAGTCTAAGGTTGCTGCAGTTTGACAGGGTTTTCATCCTTTTTCCCCAGAAGTTTTTAAGACCATGTGAGCGGATTAGAAAAAGTGGTCCCATCATAGCCCATATAAAACCTTTTCACAACTGATTCATCACTGTCCTACCCAATAAGGTCTTTCCTGGTTAAGTTACCAGATAAGGAAAAAGTGGTCCCATCATAGCCCATATAAAACCTTTTCACAACTGATTCATCACTGTCCTACCCTATAAGGTCTTTCCTGGTTAAGTTACCAGATAAGGAAAAAGTGGTCCCATCATAGCCCATATAAAACCTTTTCACAACTGATTCATCACTGTCCTACCCTATAAGGTCTTTCCTGGTTAAGTTACCAGATAAGGAAAAAGTGGTCCCATCATAGCCCATATAAAACCTTTTCACAACTGATTCATCACTGTCCTACCCTATAAGGTCTTTCCTGGTTAAGTTACCAGATAAGGAAAAAGTGGTCCCATCATAGCCCATATAAAACCTTTTCACAACTGATTCATCACTGTCCTACCCTATAAGGTCTTTCCTGGTTAAGTTACCAGATAAGGAAAAAGTGGTCCCATCATAGCCCATATAAAACCTTTTCACAACTGATTCATCACTGTCCTACCCTATAAGGTCTTTCCTGGTTAAGTTACCAGATAAGGAAAAAGTGGTCCCATCATAGCCCATATAAAACCTTTTCACAACTGATTCATCACTGTCCTACCCTATAAGGTCTTTCCTGGTTAAGTTACCAGATAAGGAAAAACTCTGGGCCCCAGGGGAAAGGAAATGTCCCCACCACTCTGGGACCTATGGTGCTACCAGTCTGCTCACAGTTGTCAGTTATCATCAGGTATGTGAACGGCCAGGGCTTTATCCAGGAACGTTTCTCAGATGTACTTTGATGTGTCAAGTGGGCGAGATGCGCAGTCTATGTTTGGCTTTGTGAATGCTGAAATGTCTGAGTTTAACTTCATGTAGAATCTTGTTGACCAAACCTACGCTGGCGCAGCTGCAATGGAATTGATCAGCTAAGTGAGTGCCCCTCATGTTCCCTGATTTAAAAGGTGATGACCACTCCACTCCACAACCATTGTCAACTCTCTGCTGACATGAACTGAAGCCATGTCTCATGTGCCCTCTCATCCACTGGCACATTGAATGTTTCCTCTCCAAGCACTGTGAGTAGACCGGTCCATTTTCTATGTAGAGTCAATCACATACACAAACACAATCACATTATTACACATCAATAATTGTACTCCTTGTTTGAACTAACTCATTCTTAGCTTTTTTGTCTAACTATGTAGTGTGTTGTGTTGTGGTTTTTTGTCTTCCCTGTAAAATCCTGTCCTGCCCCCAGTGGAAGAGTAAAGCTCTTCTCCAACACCATCCATTCATGATGAGCCTGTCCTGCACTGAAGCCTCTGAACACCTCAACTCATGCCTCATATGCTCATTCAATCACTGCTGTGATCCCTTCCCAACGCTGTGTAAGTAGCTCTCTCAATCCCATTCCCTATAATATTGTACTCTAAATGTCTAACTTAAGTGCTTTAGGTTCAAATAATTTGTCTTTCACAAATGTATTTTAAAGACACTTTGTCGTCTCCGTTCGGTCCGCTCCTCCTCAATTTTTCAAGTCACCCGCCTCCACTGGACTCCATTGCATTTCATTGATGGGGGAATGGCAATCGTTTCTCCCCCTCCAATCAAAGGTAATGAGGGCTAGCGCTCTCCTGACACCCCCTTGTTGAGTGAATGGTACGGCCTATACCCCATGACTTCCTAAATTATTTAGTATACAGGGCCCCAGACTGATTGACTTCATCCAGTCTAAATTTCCTGCATCGTCCCTTGTAAGTGCAGTTGTATAATTGCGTGCTGTGGTATTAGGGGAAAGGGTTCTCTGGCCTGGTCAAATCTATGTACATTCATATCTACAGATCTCTTAGGTTCATTGTTTCATTGTTTATGGAAGAATTGGGCCTCTGGTCTACTTTCTTTTCCTCCCCCCTCTCTCCTTTTTTGTTCCTCTTTCTCTATTTCTATACAACAATTTACATCAAGTGCATGATCATATGGTATCACAATAAGGCACCAATCACATCAGAACTTTTCACGTCTGATTAGTCAAAAACCAAGAAAAAAAGGTTAGTATTGGACTGCCTGTGTAAACGCATCATTAGAAGATTCTGGTGATGACGTCAGGTGAGGACACAGTAGACCGTGTGTGAGATCACACGGCATGGGGAGCTGGTGACACTCCATCCAGACAAACAGCCAGAGGGGGAACAGGCACGCTCGTTTTGCCAGAGAAAGGTGGCCCTGGCTGGGCGTGACACGCTCCCTTTGCCCGCTGGCACTGTCCAGCTGCTGGAGCTCTAACACTCAACATCCCCTGTTATGTTCCTTGCTATTTTGTTTGAGTAGTTGTTGCCTTTGGCCACAGATCTATGATCAGGTTACTCTCTAAATCCTATCGTAATCATTAGCTGGGGTAAACACAAAACTGACCTTAAACTCTTGTCTGTTTCCTCCTTAAAACAAAATTAGTATCAAGCCAGAGAGAGAGAATGATAAGGATATCTCCAGGCGAGGAGTCAAACAAAGATCTGGTGCTGCCTGTTTTCCTCACTTCAGGACAAACTTTCATAGCTTTTCATGAAGAAAGCTATGAAAAAAATAACTGAACTTTTTTTATGTCCTTGTGAGGTGTACTCTTCTCTAACTAGATCTCTTAAGTGGTGACTTCGAAATTTGGACATCTATCCATGTCCTGAGCACGTCGGGAAATGCCTTCAAAACCGCCCACTATGGGCAACAGCGAGCACTATTACCATCAAGTAGGCTTGGGATTTGCTAGGTCGCTGTGGACGGGGGTGGTGGATGGGCATAATCCTATTACTCTGTGGATCCCAGTGGTGGACACTTGCTTGTAAACAAACCTTAACCATTCAGAATGAGTGCCTAAACATAAGATGTTAAACCTATCCAAAACCTTAACCATTCAGAATGAGTGCCTAAACATAAGATGTTAACCCTATCCCAAACCTTAACCATTCAGAATGAGTGCCTAAACATAAGATGTTAACCCTATCCCAAACCTTAACCATTCAGAATGAGTGCCTAAACATAAGATGTTAACCCTATCCAAAACCTTAACCATTCAGAATGAGTGCCTAAACATAAGATGTTAACCCTATCCCAAACCTTAACCATTCAGAATGAGTGCCTAAACACCATTAAGATGTTAACCCTATCCCAAACCTTAACCATTCAGAATGAGTGCCTAAACATAAGATGTTAACCCTATCCCAAACCTTAACCATTCAGAATGAGTGCCTAAACATAAGATGTTAACCCTATCCCAAACCTTAACCTTCTAAATCTAGACGTTTTGTAGAAACGGAACGATGCTGAGAGAGAGAGAGAGAGAGAGAGAGAGAGAGAGAGAGAGAGAGAGAGAGAGAGAGAGAGAGAGAGAGAGAGAGAGAGAGAGAGAGAGAGAGAGAGAGAGAGAGAGAGAAAATGAAAAACATCAGAATTGAGTGCATTTAGTTATTCCCAGGGGTAGGGAGGGAAGGAAGGAAGGAGGCAGCAGCAGTCCAGTCAGCTAGACTTTGGTCAGGGGATGAGGACATGGTCATGCACACGTGGCCTTATGTAACCACAGGGACCAGACTGTCTGAAGAGGCCTGGAGATTGCTACACACTGCTTGTGGATGCCAGCAGTCCGTTCCACACAGTAAACAATGTGGAAGCTGTTATCAATCACCGCCAGAGTCAGTAAACAGACCCAACAATCACTGGAGCCCAATGAAGGGTTGCTCTGTGTATACAATATAATGGAGGCCCACTAAGACTGGCTCTGCCTTTACTATGGCTGACCGATGGAATAACTTAGTATGGGAGTGGAGAGTGTAGAGGGAAAGAAGAGGTGAGGAAAGGAGGGAGGGGTAGAAGGCAGGAGAAGACGATAGATGGATGTAGAGGAAGAGAAGGTGCATTAGGGAGGAAGTAGAGAAGGGAGATGAGGACGGAGAGTGATAAATATACAGAGAACCAGCTCTCATCTTTAGTCACTCATTCACAGTCCATTTACTGCTGTTGTGTTGAATAATTTGCCATTATTTCAGTAACTCGATAGCTCTCATCAGCCTCAGTGCATACGGCGGTCAGAGCATCAAACAACAGGAGAAGAGGAGGTCTAGAAGGGAAAGAAGTGGAGAGAGAGAGAATGCCTTTCATTAAAACATCAAAGAAGGCGTATCATTCCCCAAATGCCTGCGCTTCACTGAGCCACTTGTTAGATGAGTTCTGGGCGATTCAGCTGTAAAATTAAAGGAGAGCCGCAAACTCTAGGAGCTCAGATGCAATCATTTAATAACCTATTGTCCAACGTTTCCACAGACAAGCTGTCTTCATCGCCTCACGATTCAGCTGTAACATATTGACCACTTGACTCTTGTTGTTTAAGCTAATCACGTGGCAAGAGGATGCCAGACTCCAATGCTTCTTCTCAAGGATTAACACCAGGAAGTTGGGGGAACAGATTAAACAAGCGCACACTTTGGTCTCACTCTCTTGTTTGCTCTCTTCCCTCCTTACTCTTTCCACTGGATATCTCTTTCCATTTATGTGTCCATCCATCCTTTTATGTGTCCATCCATCCTTTTATGTGTCCATCCATCCTTTTATGTGTCCATCCATCCTTTTATGTGTCCACCCATCCTTTTATGTGGCCATCCATTTATGTGTCCATCCATCCTTTTATGTGTCCATCCATCCTTTTATGTGTCCATCCATCCTTTTATGTGTCCATCCATCCTTTTATGTGTCCATCCATCCTTTTATGTGTCCATCCATCCTTTTATGTGGCCATCCCTCCTTTTATGTGTCCATCCATCCTTTTATGTGTCTACCCATCCTTTTATGTGTCCACCCATCATTTTATGTGGCCATCCCTCCTTTTATGTGTCCATCCATCCTTTTATGTGTCCACCCATCCTTTTATGTGTCCATCCCTCCTTTTATGTGTCCACCCATCCTTTTATGTGGCCATCCCTCCTTTTATGTGTCCACCCATCCTTTATGTGGCCATCCCTCCTTTTATGTGTCCACCCATCCTTTTATGTGTCCACCCATCCTTTTATGTGTCCATCCATCCTTTTATGTGTCCATCCATCCTTTTATGTGTCCATCCCTCCTTTTATGTGTCCACCCATCCTTTTATGTGGCCATCCCTCCTTTTATGTGTCCATCCATCCTTTTATGTGTCCATCCCTCCTTTTATGTGTCCATCCATCCATTTATGTGTCCATCCCTCCTTTTATGTGGCCATCCATTTATGTGTCCATCCATCCTTTTATGTGTCCATCCATCCTTTTATGTGGCCATCCCTCCTTTTATGTGTCCATCCCTCCTTTTATGTGTCCACCCATCCTTTTGTGTCCATCCATCCTTTTATGTGTCCATCCATCCTTTTATGTGTCCATCCATCCATTTATGTGTCCATCCATCCTTTTATGTGTCCATCCATCCTTTTATGTGTCCATCCATCCATTTATGTGTCCACCCATCCTTTTATGTGTCCATGCATCCATTTATGTGTCCATCCATCCTTTTATGTGTCCATCCATCCTTTTATGTGTCCATCCATCCATTTATGTGTCCATCCATCCATTTATGTGTCCATCCATCCTTTTATGTGTCCATCCATCCTTTTATGTGTCCATCCACCCATTTTGTGCTGCCTGTGCCTGGATCAGGGTTATTTCACAGCCCCCACCCGGGGGTCAGAGAGGTTGGGCTGGGGGGAGCCATGGAGGGTGGGATGGGGGAGGGGCATGAAGGGTGGCCTGGAGGGGGAGCCATGGAGGGTGGGCTGGGGGAGCCATGGAGGGTGGGCTGGGGAGCCATGGAGGGTGGGCTGGGGGAGCCATGGAGGGTGGGCTGGGGGAGCCATGGAGGGTGGGCTGGGGGAGCCATGAAGGGTGGCCTGGAGGGGGAGCCATGAAGGGTGGCCTGGAGGGGGAGCCATGGAGGGTGGGCTGGGGGGAGCCATGGAGGGTGGGCTGGGGGAGCCATGGAGGGTGGAGTAGTATGTTTCTAGAGGTCCCACAATGATACTAAAGTCATTATCTTGATAGTATATGGGGCACCCCAACCTAGGGCAGTGGCGTCTGCTTTCCCTGGTTTCAGTTTTTTGGAGTGGGTGTGAGGAAGGTTCGAGGGGGGGAATCCAACAAGTGAAACCCCACACTGGAATTATAGTATTTGAAGCTGGAGGAGGATGGCCTGGGGTTGGAAGGGTTCATAGGGTCAACTGCAGCAGGGACAGGTCAGGGGAGCATCTGCTGGGACACTCATTCTCTTGCTCTTTCTCAGATTCAGATCAGATTCATTAGCATGAATGGCAAGGTGACTGATGCTTAAGCAAAGTGAGACAGATAATAACATCAACAATAACGACATTAAACGTCTCTGCTAAAGACGTTTGATTCACTGATGAGCTCTTGGACACACACACACACACACACACACACACACACACACACACACACACACACACACACACACAGGCACACACACAGGCACACACACGCAGACAAACTTGTCAGCTGAGGGACCCCGGGGCAGTGTAGCTGCACATCTGAGTGTTTCTTTATAATGTCAAAACATTTATGTCCAAAACATTTCTCTCCAGGATCGTTTGAACCACAGCAAAGTGGTCAAATACCGTACCTCGAGCACATGATGGCGTGATGAATAATAACCTTGCCTGAGACTTGAAGACACGTGTTAGCTCCCAGAATGCAGACGATGCCAGATACCAGATACTTTTTCTCAACCAGGTTTCCCAGAGGCATTTCCAGATGAGTTCACAGTGAACGGTCGTCACATAGACAGACTGAGGTATTCACACAGAAGTATTCACACACACAAACACACACACAAGTTAGGCAAGACAAAGTGACCTCTATCCCCTTAAATCTGTCCGGTTCGTCGTGCCCCTGTCAGTCCCTGTCAGTGTACTGCTGACACAGTGTAGGTCACATACCAACACACAACAGCTGCTGCTCTGGCTAACACTGGAGCCAATGACCTACGGGCAGTACACCACTCGCTGCACAGCTACACAGACATACCATTAGCGTTACCATCTCTACTGAAAATGATGTAGGTAAGTCAGTTGCTAGGTAGGCAATGTGTAGCATACGCTGGCAGAACACTCTCTCTCACAAACACATGTACGTACACACACATCTCTCACAAACACGCGCATGTACATACGCACAAACTCACACACTTCAATACACTCACAAACTCACTCACACACTTCAATACACTCACACACTCACACACTTCAATACACTCACACACTCACACACTTCAATACACTCACACACTTACACACTCAGTTTTTCATGGGGTCTCTCAGTCTCTTCCGTAGGGAAACAGAAGTGTCATCCCAGGACTGTATTGAATGTAAATATGAGATCAGTGGAAATACGTCAGTATTGAAAAGATTGCATGGAGGGGTGTCAAAGCTGATGTGAGAGAAAGGGGTCTCTGGTTTCGCCTATGTGGTGAGGAGCAGGACAGGTGTGTGTGTGTGTGTGTGTGTGTGTGTGTGTGTGTGTGTGTGTGTGTGTGTGTGTGTGTGTGTGTGTGTGTGTGTGTGTGTGTGTGTGTGTGTGTGTGTGTGTGTGTGTGTGTGTGGATTTACTCTGTCTAGCAGGATAATCCCTCATATAAAGTGGTGCTGTTGAAACAAATCTCAGATTAATAAAGACATGAGTTCCCAGGACTGGAGCGGACTGGAACCAATCCTGGATTTCATGTGATCCGGGGTGGGAATTGAGTCACTTTGGAAAACAGTAACACATAACCACACACACACAGAGATTCTCTCTTACTTACAGTCAGTGACAGCCATAGCCATGTGGTTTTGCCAATTTCACTTCAGATTCTGACGTTTATCCACATTATTCCAAATTTAGAAGTTGCTCCAAATGTCAAATTTCAAAGTGTTTTTGACACCCTGGGTTGTTCCTCCTGCTCCGTATGGGATTACGCCCATCCGCCACCCCTGTCCAGAACACCCTAGCAAAACCCAAGCCTACTTGATTGTAATAGTGCTCTATGTTGCCCCAAGTGGCCGGTTTTGAAGGAATTTCCTGACTTCCTCAGGACATGGACAGACGTCGATTTTCGAAGTCAATCTTGAGCGATCTGGCTGGTGGTTTACCAATATAGGAAAGGCCTTGGGAGTTGAATAGCATGGAAAACCATTGCCGTAGCACCTTTCCCTATCTCCAAACCAGCCACCCCTTTGTCCATAGCTCCTTCACCACAGTCTACCCGTCCTCCTAGGATGTGCTAACTACCCATCCCTGTTTCCTATCTTCCTTCTAGCTCTATACCAAAGAAATGTAGTATGACTTTACTCTGTCCAAATCTGACGAGGTTTCTACTCCGTGATTTCTGTTCCCAGTTAAACACACATCTCTGCTTAAAAATCTGGAAAGAGGTTTGGATCACTGATGAGCTCTTGGACACACGCACACACACTTAGAGACCAGATGTTTATTACTCCCTACGTACGCTTTGAGGTGCCGGTCCGTTCCAAACTCTTTCCTCCCACACAATTATATAGCACAGTAATGAAATGAAAACTGTGATTTTGACACAATGGTTTCCAGGTTCTGCTCATGTCTGCTTGATTTACACTTGTGACCAATAATCACACACACACTTGCGCACGCGCATACACACACACAAACGTGCATACACACACACTTCCCTTTGCGTTCCGACAGTTTCTCTATACACAAAATTGGGGAGCTTGTGTAAATGGCTGTGGATACTAGATTGAGAGGCCAGTAGACTATGGACTGTGGACTGACTATGAGCTGTGAAACAGGGACCATCTGGCAACTTTCTGAGTGTCTCAGAGCTGTGTGTATTCCAGTCTGTTCACAGAGCTGTGTGTCTCAGAGCTGTGAGTATTCCAGTCTGTTCACAGAGCTGTGTGTCTCAGAGCTGTGTGTCTCAGAGCTGTGTGTATTCCAGTCTGTTCAGAGAGCAGCAGGATGATTCGCATCTGTCTGTCAGTGAGCCACAGACAGTTACATTAGTAGACTGTCTCTGTTTCCACAGGAGCCCTTGATTGGGAAGACTGACCATTAGATGTACAGCTTACTGTGGAAAGAGTGATGAGAGATTTCTCAAGGATCCACTATGACCTTCACTCTGATTCTAGAGAAAATCACAGGCTCCTAACCTGTATAGAGTAGTATGAGATATTGGCATGGAGAGCAATGATCTGGGGTGGAGAGAAGACTGTGGTTTGGAAAATATGCATACGTGCACACACACACACACACACACACACTCACACAGGCACACGGACACACACACACTCACACACACACACACACACAGACACACGGACGGACACACGTATGATGGTTTGACAGGGAGTGAGAGGTTGTTTCAATAAGAGCAGGCTTTGGGGAGAGTTACTGGGTCTGCCCTAGAGATGTTTTCTTTTAATAAAGAATGAAAACAAAGCAGCAACCGTAAGGATTTACTCTGATCAACCTCAGCTAGCTCAGCCCGCTGAAAACATTACACATCTCAGTTAAGTAAAGGGCCAAAAAGTTCATCAAGGACCTCAGCCACCCGAGCCATGGCCTGTTCACCCTGCTACCATCCAGAATGCGATGTCAGTACAGGTGCATCAAAGCTGGGACCGAGAGACTGAAAGCTTCTATCTACTTTTGAACATCTTGGCCATGTCACTCATGCTGCCAAACATACCCTCGTAAAACTGACCATTTTACCGATCCTCAACTTCAGCGATGTCATTTACAAAATAGTCTCCAACACCCTACTCAACAAATTGGATGCAGTCTATCACAGTGCCATCTGTTCTGTCACCAACGCCCCATATACTACACATCACTGCGACCTGTACGCTCTAGTTGGCCCTCGCTTCATACTTGTCGCCAAACCCACTGGCTCCAGGTCATCTACAAGACCCTGCTAGGTAAAGTCCTGCATTATCTCTGCTCACTGGTCACCATAGCAGCACCCACCCGTAGCACGCATTCCAGCAGGTATATCTCACTTGTCACCCACAAACCCAATTCCTCCTTTGGCCGCCTCTCCTTCCAGTTCTCTGCTGCCAATGACTGGAACGAACTACAAAAATCTCTGAAACTGGAAACACTTATGTCCCTTAGCTTTAACTTCTTTGAGATAGGGGGCGCTCTTTTAATTTTTGGATAAAAAACATTCCCGTTTTAAACAAGATATTTTGTCACGAAAAGATGCTCGAATATGCATGTAATTGACAGCTTTGGAACGAAAAAACTCTGACGTTTCCAAAACTGCAAAGATATTATCTGTGAGTGCCCCAGAACTAATGCAACAGGCGAAACCAAGATGAAATTTCATACAGGAAATGCCCCAGATTCTGAAGCCGCTGTGTTCCAATGTCTCTTTATATGGCTGTGAATGCGCCAGGAATGAGCCTGCACTTTCTGTCGTTTCCCCAAGGTGTCTGCAGCATTGTGACGTGTTTGTAGGCATATCATTGGAAGATTGACCATAAGAGACTACATTTACCAGGTGTCCGCCCGGTGTCCTGCGTCGAAATTATTGCGTAATCTCCAGGTCCATGCGCGTTCCATTTCTTCAGAGGAGAAACCAAACTGCCACGAATGATTTATCATCGATAGATATGTGAAAAACACCTTGAGGATTGATTCTAAACAACGTTTGCCATGTTTCTGTCGATATTATGGAGTTAATTTGGAAAAAAGTTTGCGTTGTAATGACTTAATTTTCGGGTTTTTTCTTACCCAAACGTGATGAACAAAACGGAGCGATTTGTCCTACACAAATAATATTTTTGGAAAAACTAAACATTTGCTATCTAACTGAGAGTCTCCTCATTGAAAACATCTGAAGTTCTTCAAAGTTAAATGATTTTATTTGAATGCTTTTCTTGTTTTTGTGAAAATGTTTCATGCTGAATGCCAGGCTTAATGCTATGCTAGGCTATCAATACTCTTACACAAATGCTTATTTAGCTATGGTTCAAAAGCATATTTTGAAAATCTGAGATGACAGTGTTGTTAACAAAAGGCTAAGCTTGAGAGCTAATATATTTATTTCATTTAATTTGCGATTTTCATGAATAGTTAACGTTGCGTTATGCTAATGAGCTTGCAGAGATAATTACACTCCTGGATACAGGTTTTTTTCGTAGCCAAACGTGATGAACAAAACGGAGCGATTTGTCCTACACAAATAATCTTTTTGGAAAAACTGAACATTTGCTATCTAACTGAGAGTCTCCTCATTGAAAACATCTGAAGTTCTTCAAAGGTAAATGATTTTATTTGAATGCTTTTCTTGTTTTTGTGAAAATGTTTCATGCTGAATGCCAGGCTTAATGCTATGCTAGGCTATCAATACTCTTACACAAATGCTTGTTTAGCTATGGTTCAAAAGCATATTTTGAAAATCTGAGATGACAGTGTTGTTAACAAAAGGCTAAGCTTGAGAGCAAATATATTTATTTCATTTCATTTGCGATTTTCATGAATAGCTAACGTTGCGTTATGGTAATGAGCTTGAGGCTATAAATAGGATCCCGGATATGGGATTGCTCGTCGCAACAGGTTAAGCACCAGCTGTCAGAGCAGCTCACAGATTACTGCACATAGCTATATATAGCCCAAACAACTACCCATTCCTCTACTGTATTTATTTATTTATTTATTTATTTTGCTCCGTTGCACCCCAGTATTTCTACTTTGCACACTCATCTACTGTCAAATCTACTACTGTTTTAATTGCTATATTGTATTTACTTCGCCACCATGACCTATTTATTGCCTTTACCTCCCTTATCTCATCTTATCTCATCTCATCTTATCTTATCTCTTACCTCATTTGCTCACATTGTATATAGACTTATTTTTTGTACTGTATTATTGACTGTATGTTTGTTTTACTCCATGTGTAACTCTGTGTTGTTATATGTGTCGAACTGCTTTGCTTTATCTTGGCCAGGTCGCAGTTGTAAATGAGAACTTGTTCTCAACTTGCCTACCTGGTTAAATAAAGGTGAAATATAAATAAATAAATAAATAAATAAATGTACTGTTATAATCTCAACACAGCACAGCCAGAAGAGGACTGGCTACCCCTCAGAGCCTGGTTCCTCTCTAGGTTTCTTCCTATGTTCCTGCCTTTCTAGGGAGTTTTTCCTAGCCACCGTGCTTCTACATCTGCATTGCTTGCTGTTTGGGGTTCTAGGATGGGTTTCTGTACAGCACTTTGTGGCATTGGCTGATGTAAAAAGGGCTTGATGAATATATTTGATTGATTGATGGATTCTATCTCAAGGCCATTAGACTATTAAATAGTCCCCACTAGCTGGCCAAAGCAAAGCAAAAACAGGTTTTAGACATTTTTGCAAATTTATTAAAAAGATAAAGAGAAATACTGTATAAGTATTCAGACCCTATGCTATGAGATTCTAAATTGAGCTCAGGTGCATCCTGTTTCCATTGATCATCTTTGAGATATTTCTACAACCTGATTGGAGTCCACCTGTGGTAAATACAATTGACAGTGCACGTCAGAGCAGCTCTTCCTAGAGCTGGCCATCCTGCCAAACTGAGCATTCGGGGGAGAAGGGCCTTGGTCAAGGAGGTGACCAAGAACCTGATGGTCACTCTGACAGAGCTCTAGAGTTCCTCTGTGGAGATGGGAGAACCTTCCAGAAGGGCAACCATCTCTGCAGCACTCCACCAATCAGGCCTTTATGGTAGAGTGGCCAGATGGAAGCCACTCCTCAATACAAGTCACATGACAGCCCACTTGGAGTTTGCCCGAAGGCACCTAAAGACTCTCAGACCACGAGAAACAAGATTCTCTGGTCTGATGAAACCAAGATTGAACTCTTTGGCGTGAATGCCAAGTGTCATATCTGGAGGAAACCTGGCACCATTCCTATGGTGAAGCATGGTGGTAGCAGCATCGTGCTTTGGAGTTGTTTTCAGTGGTAGGGGCTGGGAGACCAGTCAGGATCGAGGCAAAGATGAACGGAGCAAAGTACAGAGAGATCCTTGATGCAAACCTGCTCCAGAGTGTCCTCAGACTGGGGCGAAGGTTCACCTTCCAACAGGACAAAGACCCTAAGCACAGAGCCAACGCAGGGGTGGCTTCGGGACAAGTCTCTAAATTTCCATGAGTGGCTCAGCAAGAGCCCGGACTTGAACCCAATCGAACATCTCTGGAGAGACCTGAAAATACCTGTACAGCAACGCTCCCCATCCAACCTGACAGAGCTTGAGAGGATCTGCAGAGAAGAATGGGAGAAACATTCAAAATACAGATGTGCCAAGCTTGTACCTAAGAACAATCCATGCTGTAATCACTGCCAAAGGTGCTTCAACAAAGTACTGAGTAAAGGGTCAGAATACTTTTTATTTTTTATAAATGAGCAATAATGTCTAAAAAACCTGTTTTTGCTTTGTCATTGTGGGGTATTGTGTGTAGGCTGTAATGTTAGAAAATGTGGAAAAAGTCAAGGGGTGTAAGGGGTGTGTAACTGGTGGCAGGGAAGTCAGACGCAGGAGAGCAGAACTAGGTAATAGCCGGAGCAGTTTAATACCAAAACCAACGGCATCAAGAAAACAACAACACGGGTACAAGACCCGACGCGCACCAGTAACATAGTGCACAAGCACTTACAACAAACAATACCACACAAAGACATGGGGGGAACAGAGGGTTAAATACACAACACGTAATGAGGGTGTGTGGGAAAACAAGACAAAACAAATGGAAAATGGATCAGCGATGGCTAGAAGACCGGTGACGTCGACCGCCGAACACCGCCCGAACAAGGAGAGGAACCGACTTCAGTAGAAGTCGTGACAAGGAGTCTGAATACAATACCGAAGGCACCTTATACACACACATACACATACTCCGGACTCTGACATTGCTTATCCTAATATTTCTATATTTCTTAATTTCATTAAATTTACTTTTATATTGGTGTGTATTGTTAGATATTACTGCACTATTGGAGCCAGGAACACAAGCATTTCGCTATACCCGCAATATCATCTGCTAAATATGTGTATGCAACTAATACATTTTTAAAATTTGAATCAAAGGTTATGTATTCCTGTTTATGAGAAATTACTTTTCTGTCTCCACCCCTGTGACCCCCCTAACAACACAGAGAGACACGTGCACACGCACACATGCATGCACGTACACATACACACGTGGAGATAGAGTTGTCTCTCGAGCGTTTGAAAAGCTGGTCTCTAAATTGGGAGGAATATTTGACAAATATTCCATGGCTTTTATGAGTCTGCCAGGGGAGAAAAAAAAGAATGGGGGAAGAAATCAGAATGATTGAGGGCAGAAGTGAGAGAATAAAAGTATAGCAGAGAGACAGATAATGGGCGAGGGCACAAGACTGACTGTGGGTCAGAAAAATAGCCTTATCCTGAATCTGCAGGCTATAACAAAAAATGTATTTACTTTCCACTCTTTCTATTAAAATGCCACTTCTCAAATACCCCAGACAGGCTCAGGTATGTGTGTGTGTGTGTGTGTGTGTGTGTGTGTGTGTGTGTGTGTGTGTGTGTGTGTGTGTGTGTGTGTGTGTGTGTGTGTGTGTGTGTGTGTCGCGCATATGTTTGACCATCTACTGTGCACACTAGGAAACATCATAGAACACAGGAAAAAGAGAGAAAGGGAGAAAGAGAGTGAGAGAGAGATAAATAAAGATGAGAGTACAATATGAAGTGATAGATTAATCTGCATGGTGTGCCATCTTTCTTTTGATAAGAGCCTGTAAATAGTTTGTGTCACTGCCAGTGGGGTTTCAAAGCCAAGCATTTAGCCATTTGGGTGGATATCAAAGGCATGCGTTTGTCCATTTCTCTTCCTTTGCTTTTATGGGAGAGGAGAATAATCCTTGTTTCCTCTCTCTCGGCAGTAGTACAGAAACCTGTCTCTCTCACAGGCAGTAAATACCCTTCAGAAATGTTCCCTCTAAACTGTGTGCGTATGCTGAGCAGCTCATGGAGCAGTCCCACACAGAATTTCCAGAATAATAACAGTCGCTTTCAATGCAAAAAATCTAATTTAACTTCAAGACTGATTTGGTGATTTTGTTGTAGGCTGAGGAGCTCATAGGAGTAGCCTTGTTCTATTTCACAGGCATGAGTGGTTCTTACATCACCTGGACTGAGAGTAGTCTAAGTATATGTACATTTAAGATCACAGAGCAGAGCCTGCACATTTGCTGATATTCTTTGCTAGTTAGGGAGTTACTAGCCCGGTTAAATCTAATTTTGGTCAGGAACGTGGGATTGATTGCTTCATACAAGAGCACAAAACTTGTACACATGGACTGATGCTTTACCTTTCCGAAAGCGCAAATCACTTGAAGTTTTAAGGAAGTCATTAAAAAACCTCAAAATAACCTATAATTTCCATTATCACAGCGCTAATGAAACCTCCCTTGAAAACATTCAAGAAACCTATGCAAAACATTCAAAGAACCTCCCTGCAACCTAAAAATAAACGTTCCCAGAACAGTCAACATTTTCACTTCTATTCTCAGAAGTTTAAAAAACATTTAGTTTTACTGATCAGGAAATGTGTAGCTTCGTTCCCACAACCAATGTGAAACCAAAAACATACGTTCTCACAACTTCCAAGGAACCAAACCTGGGATGGCGCACGGCCCATTCAACTTCTACACCTCAAACTGAGTTTGCCTCACTGCGAATCCACTGTTAACTAGACTCCATCTCTGGCTGAAACTACTGGGGCATCAATCTGATGTATAGAATCAAAACATCCAATGTAATTTTCCCAACGCACAGAGCATCCAATAAAACCATCCTACTCTGCACGCTCTTCCATCCGAGCAGCCTGTCTTTGTTTGTCTACCCACGGTGTCTGGCGAGCTCGGTGCAGTGTGTGCAGGAAGAGCTGCAGACGGGAAGCTGTGAGAGCAGAATATCATTATGGTACAGGGCAGATCTTCGCTATTTGCTCTCCATCAACGGCAGCTCCAACATATAGTGTCCCCAGGACATTTTCGGAGAGACCCAGCTGTCGTCTGACCAATGGAGCTTTCAGATGCATTGTTTAGATTGGACACAACATCTTCCCTTCGGAAATGATTAGAATATATTATATAAAATGCAGTCAAGTGATTTGCCGTGACAGATATTGACATATCCCCGACTGACAAAGCAGACACATATACGCACAAAGACGTCCACACACACACACACACCCTTAATGGTAACCCAATGTGTAACAATATTGCTTCCGTCCCTCTCCTCGCCCCTACCTGGGCTCGAACCAGGGACCCTCTGCACACATCAACAACAGTCACCCACGAAGCATCGTTACCCATCGCTCCACAAAAACCACAGCCCTTGCAGAGCAAGGGGAACAACTACTTCAAGGTCCTCAGAGTGAGTGACGTCACCGATTGAAACGCTATTAGCTCGCACCACCGCTAACTAGCTAGCCATTTCACATCGGTTACAAATGCACTGGCTTGATGTTTGAAATGAAGCAGTTCAGCACAAAGCCCATTATCCAAAGCAGGGGTTCCCAAACCTTTTCACTCAGGCCCCCCTTCCAGCATTGGCTTGTGTGTGGCTGCTCGAGCATGGAAACCCATTTCATGAAGCTTCCGACGAACAGTTCTTGTGCTGACATTGCTTCCAGAGGCAGTTTAGAACTCAGTAGTGAGTGTTCCAACCGAAGACAGATGTTTTTACGCTCCATGTGCTTCAGCACTCGGCGATCCCGTTCTGTGAGCTTGTGTGGCCTACCATTCCGCGGCTGAGCCGTTGTTGCTCCTAGACCTTTCCACTTCACAATAACAACACTTACAGTTGATCGGGGAAGCTCTAGCAGGGCAAATATTTGACAAACTGACTTGTTGGAAAGGTGGCATCCTATGACAGTGCCAAGTTAAATGTCACTGAGCTCTTCAGCAAGGCCATTCTACTGCCAATGTTTGTTTATGTTAATTGCATGGCTGTGTGCTCAATGTTATACACCTGTCAGCAACGGGTGTGGCTGAAATAGCCAAATCCACTCATTTTGAAGGTGTGTCCACATACTTTTGTATATATAGTGTATTTCTATGGGCACCAGCACTTTTCATGACACACAGTGTTTACACCCCTCTTGTTGGCGGAGAGAAGAATTTGCAGCTTTACACCCCTGCACCTCCTCTGCCGATGCACAGTTTGGGAACCATTGATCTAAAATGGGCTAGTCTTCTACACAACAGTCTATGTGCTAGTCTTCTACACAGCAGTCTATGTGCTAGTCTTCTACACAGCAGTCTATGGGCTAGTCTTCTACACAACAGTCTATGTGCTAGTCTTCTACACAACAGTCTATGGGCTAGTCTTCTACACAACAGTCTATGTGCTTGTCTTCTACACAACAGTCTATGTGCGAGTCTTCTACACAACAGTCTATGTGCTAGTCTTCTACACAACAGTCTATGTGCTAGTCTTCTACACAACAGTCTATGTGCTAGTCTTCTACACAACAGTCTATGGGCTAGTCTTCTACACATCAGTCTATGTGCTAGTCTTCTACACAACAGTCTATGGGCTAGTCTTCTACACATCAGTCTATGTGCTAGTCTTCTACACAACAGTCTATGGGCTAGTCTTCTACACACATATCAGTCTATGTGCTAGTCTTCTACACAACAGTCTATGTGCTAGTCTTCTACACAACAGTCTATGGGTTAGTCTTCTACACAACAGTCTATGTGCTAGTCGTCTACACAGCAGTCTATGGACTAGTCTTCTACACAACAGTCTATGTGCTAGTCTTCTACACAGCAGTCTATGTTCTAGTCTTCTACACAACAGTACTATGTGCTAGTCTTCTACACAACAGTCTATGGACTAGTCTTCTACACAACAGTCTATGTGCTAGTCTTCTACACAACAGTCTATGTGCTAGTCTTCTACACAACAGTCTATGTGCTAGTCTTCTACACAACAGTCTATGTGCTAGTCTTCTACACAGCAGTCTATGCAACAGTCTATGTGCTAGTCTTCTACACAGCAGTCTATGTGCTAGTCTTCTACACAACAGTCTATGGGCTAGTCTTCTACACAACAGTCTATGGGCTAGTCTTCTACACAACAGTATATGGACTAGTCTTCTACACATCAGTCTATGGGCTAGTCTTCTACACAACAGTCTATGCGCTAGTCTTCTACACAACAGTCTATGTGCTAGTCTTCTACACAACAGTCTATGTGCTAGTCTTCTACACATCAGTCTATGTGCTAGTCTTCTACACAACAGTCTATGGGCTAGTCTTCTACACATCAGTCTATGTGCTAGTCTTCTACACAACAGTCTATGGGCTAGTCTTCTACACATCAGTCTATGTGCTAGTCTTCTACACAACAGTCTATGTGCTAGTCTTCTACACAACAGTCTATGGGTTAGTCTTCTACACAACAGTCTATGTGCTAGTCGTCTACACAGCAGTCTATGGACTAGTCTTCTACACAACAGTCTATGTGCTAGTCTTCTACACAGCAGTCTATGTGCTAGTCTTCTACACAACAGTACTATGTGCTAGTCTTCTACACAACAGTCTATGGACTAGTCTTCTACACAACAGTCTATGTGATAGTCTTCTACACAACAGTCTATGTGATAGTCTTCTACACAGCAGTCTATGGACTAGTCTTCTACACATCAGTCTATGGGCTAGTCTTCTACACAACAGTCTATGTGCTAGTCTTCTACACAACAGTCTATGTGCTAGTCTTCTACACAACAGTCTATGTGCTAGTCTTCTACACAACAGTCTATGTGCTAGTCTTCTACACAGCAGTCTATGCAACAGTCTATGTGCTAGTCTTCTACACAGCAGTCTATGTGCTAGTCTTCTACACAACAGTCTATGGGCTAGTCTTCTACACAACAGTCTATGGACTAGTCTTCTACACATCAGTCTATGGGCTAGTCTGCTACACAACAGTCTATGTGCTAGTCTTCTACACAACAGTCTATGTGCTAGTCTTCTACACACCAGTCTATGTGCTAGTCTTCTACACAACAGTCTATGTGCTAGTCTTCTACACAACAGTCTATGTGCTAGTCTTCTACACAGCAGTCTATGCAACAGTCTATGTGCTAGTCTTCTACACAGCAGTCTATGTGCTAGTCTTCTACACAACAGTCTATGGGCTAGTCTTCTACACAACAGTCTATGGGCTAGTCTTCTACACAACAGTATATGGACTAGTCTTCTACACATCCGTCTATGGGCTAGTCTTCTACACAACAGTCTATGTGCTAGTCTTCTACACAACAGTCTATGTGCTAGTCTTCTACACAACAGTCTATGTGCTAGTCTTCTACACAACAGTCTATGGACTAGTCTTCTACACAACAGTCTATGTGCTAGTCTTCTACACAGCAGTCTATGCAACAGTCTATGTGCTAGTCTTCTACACAGCAGTCTATGTGCTAGTCTTCTACACAACAGTCTATGTGCTAGTCTTCTACACAACAGTCTATGGACTAGTCTTCTACACAACAGTCTATGTGCTAGTCTTCTACACAGCAGTCTATGCAACAGTCTATGTGCTAGTCTTCTACACATCAGTCTATGTGCTAGTCTTCTACACAACAGTCTATGGGCTAGTCTTCTACACAACAGTCTATGGACTAGTCTTCTACACATCAGTCTATGGGCTAGTCTTCTACACAACAGTCTATGTGCTAGTCTTCTACACAACAGTCTATGTGCTAGTCTTCTACACAACAGTCTATGTGCTAGTCTTCTACACACCAGTCTATGTGCTAGTCTTCTACACAACAGTCTATGTGCTAGTCTTCTACACAACAGTCTATGTGCTAGTCTTCTACACAACAGTCTATGTGCTAGTCTTCTACACAGCAGTCTATGCAACAGTATATGTGCTAGTCTTCTACACAGCAGTCTATGTGCTAGTCTTCTACACAACAGTCTATGGGCTAGTCTTCTACACAACAGTCTATGGGCTAGTCTTCTACACAACAGTATATGGACTAGTCTTCTACACATCAGTCTATGGGCTAGTCTTCTACACAACAGTCTATGTGCTAGTCTTCTACACAACAGTCTATGTGCTAGTCTTCTACACAACAGTCTATGTGCTAGTCTTCTACACAACAGTCTATGGACTAGTCTTCTACACATCAGTCTATGGGCTAGTCTTCTACACAACAGTCTATGTGCTAGTCTTCTACACAACAGTCTATGTGCTAGTCTTCTACACACCAGTCTATGTGCTAGTCTTCTACACAACAATCTATGTGCTAGTCTTCTACACAACAGTCTATGTGCTAGTCTTCTACACAACAGTCTATGTGCTAGTCTTCTACACAGCAGTCTATGCAACAGTCTATGTGCTAGTCTTCTACACAGCAGTCTATGTGCTAGTCTTCTACACAACAGTCTATGGGCTAGTCTTCTACACAACAGTCTATGGGCTAGTCTTCTACACAACAGTATATGGACTAGTCTTCTACACATCCGTCTATGGGCTAGTCTTCTACACAACAGTCTATGTGCTAGTCTTCTACACAACAGTCTATGTGCTAGTCTTCTACACAACAGTCTATGTGCTAGTCTTCTACACAACAGTCTATGGACTAGTCTTCTACACAACAGTCTATGTGCTAGTCTTCTACACAGCAGTCTATGCAACAGTCTATGTGCTAGTCTTCTACACAGCAGTCTATGTGCTAGTCTTCTACACAACAGTCTATGTGCTAGTCTTCTACACAACAGTCTATGGACTAGTCTTCTACACAACAGTCTATGTGCTAGTCTTCTACACAGCAGTCTATGCAACAGTCTATGTGCTAGTCTTCTACACATCAGTCTATGTGCTAGTCTTCTACACAACAGTCTATGGGCTAGTCTTCTACACAACAGTCTATGGACTAGTCTTCTACACATCAGTCTATGGGCTAGTCTTCTACACAACAGTCTATGTGCTAGTCTTCTACACAACAGTCTATGTGCTAGTCTTCTACACAACAGTCTATGTGCTAGTCTTCTACACACCAGTCTATGTGCTAGTCTTCTACACAACAGTCTATGTGCTAGTCTTCTACACAACAGTCTATGTGCTAGTCTTCTACACAACAGTCTATGTGCTAGTCTTCTACACAGCAGTCTATGCAACAGTATATGTGCTAGTCTTCTACACAGCAGTCTATGTGCTAGTCTTCTACACAACAGTCTATGGGCTAGTCTTCTACACAACAGTCTATGGGCTAGTCTTCTACACAACAGTATATGGACTAGTCTTCTACACATCAGTCTATGGGCTAGTCTTCTACACAACAGTCTATGTGCTAGTCTTCTACACAACAGTCTATGTGCTAGTCTTCTACACAACAGTCTATGTGCTAGTCTTCTACACAACAGTCTATGGACTAGTCTTCTACACAACAGTCTATGTGCTAGTCTTCTACACAGCAGTCTATGCAACAGTCTATGTGCTAGTCTTCTACACAGCAGTCTATGTGCTAGTCTTCTACACAACAGTCTATGTGCTAGTCTTCTACACAACAGTCTATGGACTAGTCTTCTACACATCAGTCTATGGGCTAGTCTTCTACACAACAGTCTATGTGCTAGTCTTCTACACAACAGTCTATGTGCTAGTCTTCTACACAACAGTCTATGTGCTAGTCTTCTACACACCAGTCTATGTGCTAGTCTTCTACACAACAGTCTATGTGCTAGTCTTCTACACAACAGTCTATGTGCTAGTCTTCTACACAACAATCTATGTGCTAGTCTTCTACACAGCAGTCTATGCAACAGTCTATGTGCTAGTCTTCTACACAGCAGTCTATGTGCTAGTCTTCTACACAACAGTCTATGGGCTAGTCTTCTACACAACAGTCTATGGGCTAGTCTTCTACACAACAGTATATGGACTAGTCTTCTACACATCAGTCTATGGGCTAGTCTTCTACACAACAGTCTATGTGCTAGTCTTCTACACAACAGTCTATGTGCTAGTCTTCTACACAACAGTCTATGTGCTAGTCTTCTACACAACAGTCTATGGACTAGTCTTCTACACAACAGTCTATGTGCTAGTCTTCTACACAGCAGTCTATGCAACAGTCTATGTGCTAGTCTTCTACACAGCAGTCTATGTGCTAGTCTTCTACACAACAGTCTATGTGCTAGTCTTCTACACAACAGTCTATGGACTAGTCTTCTACACAACAGTCTATGTGCTAGTCTTCTACACAGCAGTCATGCAGTCTAGTCTTCTACAACAGTCTATGTGCTAGTCTTCTACACAACAGTCTATGGGCAGTCTCTACACAACAGTCTATGGGCTAGTCTTCTACACAACAGTCTATGGGCTAGTCTTCTACACATCAGTCTATGGGCTAGTCTTCTACACAACAGTCTATGTGCTAGTCTTCTACACAACAGTCTATGCTAGTCTTCTACACAACAGTCTTCTTCTACACAACAGTCTATGGACTAGTCTTCTACACAACAGTCTATGTGCTAGTCTTCTACACAGCAGTCTATGTGCTAGTCTTCTACACAACAGTCTATGTGCTAGTCTTCTACACAACAGTCTATGAACTAGTCTTCTACACAGCCGTCTGTTCTGGACCGTGGGGATTGCTTTCATTACAGAGCCGAAGTTCAGCAGTAATGAGAGGATGGAGCAGGGCCCAGTGTGTGTTTACTTCCCAGGTAACCTGGGTCAGGACTAAACGAAACTGCATATCAACACACACCAAACAGACAGGAGACAGAGCCAAGAAGAGGAGGAGGACGACGAAGAAGGAGAGAGGGAGAGAGAGAGGGCAGTTTCTTGGATTGTGAGTCGGTCCATAATGATTGAATCATCTGAGTAATGCTCCTTCTGGGTAAACAACAAAGACAGTAAATCTTTTGGGTGAGTCCATCTGAGACCTGTCTAGTAAAACCCTTCTCACATGGGCTTCCTATTACACAACATTGCTTTGTGTGACATCACTATGATAAATGCCATGCGTGCCACTCACGTGTGAGAGCAACAAAAGAGAACAGAGTATGTAAACAGCAACAACCCTTAGCCCCTTTCCCTAGCCCCTACAACTTCAGTGTTGGCAGATTTAAATGATCATGTATATGATTAAGCAATATGGCAGATGCTTTTCTAAGCCCATCTCAAAGGTGTCATCACTATTTTGCATAGGTTTCCTTCAAATCTGCAGTCCCATTCGTATTGTGATACAAATTCAACAAACCTTTTTCAGATATAAACAATACCAATTATCTGCATATTTCAATCTTGTTTACATTAAATAGTGACGCCAGTGAAAATAGTCATAGGGGACCACCCAGCCCACTCCCACTGTTAGGGCCTCGCCTACTCCTTAGAGGGAGAATTACATTGTGTGTGTGTGTGTGTGTGTGTGTGTGTGTGTGCAAGCGTTTGTCTGTATTGCCTTGGTTGAGTTGAAGGTGCTTGGGTTGCTAAATCTAAAAGCCTTTGGCATGATCTCAAACTCTTGGTCATATCTATAACAAATTGGCCATAAATCCAACCATTTGGCCCCATCTCAAACCTCTGGCCATATCTCAAGTCCTCAGCTGTATTTATAACCATTAGGCCTCATCTCAAACCTCTGGCCATGTCTCAGTCCTCAGCCATATCTATAACCATTTGGCCGGATCAAGCCCTGTATTGTGTGTATATCAGGGCTGTGTTTATTGCCCGTGGTTTACCATTGGTATGTAAGGTCTCCCATAGGTCAAGCTCGTGGCCACCTTGCTTCAGTATGCCTGGCCCTGATGTACACACTGACAGAGACACACCGTACACAGAGAGAGAGACACACACACATTAACAGACACACACACTCCCACAGAAAGAGACACATGCAAACTTTGACAGACACACACACACACTGACAGAGGCTTATCAAATTAAACTATTTTAGTTGCAGTGGTGACAGCAGCACGAGACAGGGCTCAGATTAGAGCTGAATAACTGAGGTGAGACTGGGATTCTGGCCAGGGAAAGAGAGAGGGAGGGTGGGGGTCTGGCAAGGGAGAGAGAGAGAGAGGAGGGTGGGGGTCTGGCCAGGGAGAGAGAGGGGAGGGTGGGGGTCTGGCCAGGGAGAGAAAGAGAGAGAGGAGGGTGGGGGTCTGACCAGGGAGAGAGAGAGAGAGAGGAGGGTGGGGTCTGGCCAGGGAGAGAGAGATAGAGAGGAGGGTGGGGGTCTGGCCAGGGAGAGAGAGAGAGAGAGGAGGGTGGGGGTCTGGCCAGGGAGAGAGAGAGAGAGAGAGAGAGGAGGGTGGGGGTCTGGCAAGAGAGAGAGAGAGAGAGAGAGAGAGAGGGAGGGGGGGTCTGGCCAGGGAGAGAGAGAGAGAGAGAGAGGAGGGTGGGGGTCTGGCCAGGGAGAAAGAGAGAGAGAGAGAGGAGGGTGGGGGTCTGGCCAGGAGAGAGAGAGAGAGAGAGAGAGAGGAGGGTGGGGGTCTGGCCAGGGAGAGAGAGAGAGAGAGAGAGAGAGAGAGAGAGAGAGAGAGAGAGAGAGGAGGGTGGGGGTCTGGTCAGGGAGAGAGAGAGAGAGGAGGGGTGGGGGTCTGGCCAGGGAGAGAGAGAGAGAGAGAGGGCGGGGGTCTGGCCAGGAGAGAGAGAGAGAGAGAGAGAGAGAGAGAGAGAGAGAGAGGAGGGTGGGGGTCTGGCCAGGGAGAGAGAGAGAGAGAGAGAGAGAGAGAGAGAGAGAGAGAGAGAGAGAGAGAGAGAGAGGAGGGTGGGGGTCTGGCCAGGGAGAGAGAAGAGGAGGGTGGGGGTCTGGCCAGGGAGAGAGAAGAGGAGGGTGGGGGTATAAAGGGAAGACAGAGAGCCTGTTATCCCACCAGCCCAATCCTCCAACCAGCCATCCTTGGCCCCACTGTTCTGGCTGTCTGTCCCATGAAACCTGGTTCCCCCTCCAGAAGCCTGTCTGTAAAATCTGTCCGGGCACTAGACCACAGAAATAGGAGAGGGTGATAGAGGGAGAGGGGGGGAGTGAACGACGGAGAGAGAAAGAGAAAATAAGAGAGGTGGGGGAAGAGAAAGAGGAGTGGGGAGAAAGATTTACCGTTATATTAAAGACTTGAGGGAAGAAAAGAGAGAGGAAAAAGGATTTTTCTGGACTTTTAAAAGGTCTGTGAATAAATCACAGGTCCTACTGTACCATGAGACTTAGACTGTGATTAACGGGCTAGCACTTCACACACCTGTTGGGGAAGACAAAGAGAGAGAGAGTGATTTGATAATCTGCTCAATCGACTGTATACACATATATGGATTACAATTTACCCAGATGACCCATACTCTTTAAAAGATACATAGGCACGGACACACAGACCACTGGGACTTTCGAATGTGTGATCACTCCAATACTGCCTGTGCCCAAACCCGGTACTGCCTCATTGCTCCTAACCTCCTGCTGAAAATGGTACACTCCATTTATCCTCCTCCCCCTCCTGAGGATGGTACTCTCCATTTATCCTCCTCCCCTAAATTCCTGAGGATGGTAATCTCCATTTATCCTTCTCCCCTAAATTCCCAAGGATGGTATGGTCCATATATCCCCCTCTCCTTAAGATTTTACAGACGTTCTTACCCAGAGCGACTTACAGAAGCAATTAGGATTAAGTGCCTTGCTCAAGGGCAGACCGCAGATTTTTCACAGGCTCAACGCTCTTAACCGCTAGGCTACCTGCCACCCCCAATGACAATTAACTCCTGAGCATGGTATGGTCCATTTATCCACCTCCCCTAAACGCCTGAGGATGGTATCCTCCAAAATGCTGTTACAACACAAATGGGATTTAGACATGCATGGAGCAGGCACTATTTAAACACACTAAAGACTGTTAAATGGCTGTTTAAATCATTGGAATATACCATTCTCTCCCCCTCCCCAGAAGTGAGCAGGGAGGTTTTTCGGGTGGATAGACTAACTCTCAGTGGTAAAGAATAAGAAACATGGCTGCTGATGACTGTATAGCCATCCCCATATACACAGCTGAAAGTCATATTGAGCTCTGACTTTCCCTTTTGCCCTTCCTCTCCCTCCCGGAGCCTTTGACAGGGATGTCGCCAGGGCCAAGAACAGCTGGGAGAGGTCATGTTTCACTTTATAGCGCTCACTCTAACACACAGACACTAAGAAAACAGAGAGGCCATGAAGATCTGGGCTCAGCCCCGCCCACAGCAAGCCGGGCCGTTTTATTGTTGACTTTTTAAAGACATTCTTTCATAAAACGGATAGAGAGAAATGGGGGGATGCAGGGAGGGAGGATGTATTCCAGGGCTCAGATCCTCTCTGCTGTGATAGGGTCTGCCAGGGTGTAGCACCGCATGCCAAAGGCTACACACACACACACACACACAAAGCTCTCCTCTGACTGGCCGGTAGGGATATGGTTAGCCAGGGAGGGTGAAACAACGAAAAAGGGAGAGAGTGATAGACAAAACCTCTTACAAACAGCGAGAAAGACAGAAACCTGAGACATATAGTTACAGTAGTATACCACTGGGCAACAACTGGTCGAATCAACGTTGTTTCTACATTATTTCAACAAAATAATTCTATGTGATGACTGACGTTGAATCAAGGTGGACAAGTGATTGGATTTCCAAAAAGTCATCAATATAGGGGAATTATGTGTTTATTTCACCCAACTTTTTTTGTTATTATTATTATTTCACATTGACTTCACATTAGATGACAATTTAACCAAATGTAAATCAAAACTAGACATTGAAATGAAGTTTGTGCCAAGTGGGATATGCAATACTACATGATCCACAGTAGAAGGCGAGCATGGCAGACAGACTCAGCAGTGAGATCAATGAGAGTTCACTGCTTCTCCACACTTCACACAGCAGAAGGAAATGACACATCCACAGAGGAAAGACAGCAGGAGGAGAGAGGAGGAGAGGGAGGAGGAGAGGAGGGAGGAGGAGAGGAGGAGAGGAGGAGGAGAGGACGGGAGAGAGGAGGAGGAGAGGAGGGGAGGGGAGGAGGACAGAAGGAGGGGAGAGGAGAAGAGGGAGGAGGAGGTGAGAGGAGGGCAGGGAGGGGGAGGAGGAGAGGGAGGAGGAGAGGAGGAGAGGAGGGAGGAGAGGAGGGGAGAGGAGGGGAGGGAGGAGGAGAAGGAGGAGGGGAGAGGGAGGGGGAGGAGAGGGAGGAGAGGGAGGAGGAGAGGAAGGGAGAGGAGGAGAGGGGAGAGGGGAGAGGAGTGGAGGACAGCAGGAGGAGAGGGAGGAGGAGAGGAGGGGAGGAGTTGAGAAGGGGAAAGGAGGAGAAGGAGGAGGGAGAGGAGGGGGAGGGAGGAGGGGAGAGGAGGGGAGGGAGGAGGAGAGGAGGCGAGAGAGGAGGAGAGGAGGGAGGAAGAGAGGAGGGGAGGGGAGGAGGGGAGAGGAGGGGAGGGGAGGACAGAAGGAGGGGAGAGGAGGAGAGGGAGGAGGAGAGAAGGGGAGGAGGGGAGGGGGAGGAGAGGAGGGGAGGGAGGAGGAGAGGGAGGAGGAGAGCAGGGGAGAGGAGTGGAGGACAGCAGGAGGAGAGGGAGGAGGGGAGGAGGAGAGAAGGGGAGAGGAGGAGAAGGAGAGGAGGGGAGGGAGGAGGGGAGAGAGGAGGAGTGGAGGGGAGGGGGAGGAGGGGGAGGGAGAGGAGGACAGAAGGAGGGGATAGGAGGAGAGGAGAGGAGGAGAGGAGGAGGGGAGAGGATGGGAGGGAGGAGGAGAGGAGGAGAGGGAAGAGGAGAGAAGGGGAGAGGAGGGGAGGGAGGAGGAGAGAAGGGGAGAGGGATGAGGAGAGGAGGGGAGGGGGAGGGGAGGGAGGAGGAGAGGAGGGGAGGAGAGGGAGGAGGAGAGGAGGGGAGGGAGGAGGAGAGGAGAGGAGTGGATGAGGGGAGAGGAGGGGAGGGAGGAGGAGGGGAGATGAGGGGAGAGGAGGGAGAAGGAGAGGAGAAGAGGGGAGAGGAGATGAGAGGAGAGAGGAGAAGAGGAGGGGAGAGGAGGGGAGGCGAGAGGAGGGGAGGGGAGAGAGGAGGGGAGAGGAGGGGAGAGGAGAGGAGGGAGGAGGAGAGGAGGGAGGGGGAGAGGAGGGGAGAGGAGAGGAGGGGGAAGTAGAAGAGGGAGGAGGATAGGAGGGGGAGAGAGGAGGGGAGGAGAGGAGGGAGGGGGAGAGGAGGGGAGGGAGGAGGAGAGGATGAGAGGGAGGAGGAGGGGAGAGGAGGGGAGAGGAGAGGAGGGAGGAGGAGAGGAGGGGAGAGGAGGGGAACGAGGATGAGAGGAGGAGGACGGGAGAGGGGAGGAGGGGAGGGAGGGGAGGAGAGGAGGGGAGGGAGGAGAGGAGGGGAGAGGGAGGGGAGGAGAGGAGGGGAGAGGAGGGGAGGAGGAGGGGAGGGAGGAGAAGAGGAGGGGAGGGAAGGAGGAGGAGAGGGCGGAGGAGAGGATGGGAGGGAGGAGGAGAGGAGGGGAGGGAGGAGGGGAGGAGGGGAGAGGAGGAGAGGAGGGGAGAGGAGGGCAGAAGAGGAGGAGAGGAAGGGAGAGGAGGGGAGGGAGGAGGAGAGGAGGGGAGAGGAGGGGAGGGAGGAGGAGAGGAGGGGAGGGAGGAGGAGAGGAGAGGACGAGAGGCCTCAGGTAGAGTAGAAGTGGAGATGGGCCAGGATCAGGAAGTGTGTGGCTTAAGACTGGGTCCTGAAAATAAACTTTGGTGTTGGTTACTTGGTGGGTCACAAGGAAATCCAATTGTTGTGGTTAGAAAGATGTTTCAATTTAGTTTAAAAAGTACTATATAAAATGCAACCTCTAATTGTCCGTTATTGAAATGCAGGTGGTGATATGTTGAGGGAGGTTGTTTTGAGCCCTGTGTCAGAGAAATGTAACACTGTCTGTGTTTAGTGTGTGTGTGTGTGTGTGTGTGTGTGTGTGTGTGTGTGTGTGTGTGTGTGTGTGTGTGTGTGTGTGTGTGTGTGTGTGTGTGTGTGTGTGTGTGTGTGTGTGTGTGTGTGTGTGTGCTGTATGTCCCCAGTCAGCCTCCATCCCAAGAGTTAGAATCTCAAGGATATAATTTCTTGCTCCCTTATCCTTACCTACAGCTGCAGGGTGTACACTACATTACAATATTGTCACACCCTGATCTGTTTCACCTGATCTGTTTCAGCCCCTCCAGGTGTTGCTTATTTTCCCCAGTGTATTTATCCCTGTGTTTCCTGTCTCTCTGTGCCAGTTCGTCTTGTATGTTTCCAGGTCAACCATCGGTTTCACCGGTCTCCTGCTTTTTCTATTCTCTTTTGCCTGTCCTCCCGGTTTTGATCCTTGCCTGTTTCTGGACTTTGTACCCGCCTGCCTGACCATTCTGTCTGCCTTGACCACGAGCCTGCCTGACCATTCTGTCTGCCTTGACCACGAGCCTGTCTGCCTTGACCACAAGCCTGTCTGCCAATCCTGGACTCTGAACTGGTTTTGACCTTTTTCCTGTCCACGACCATTCTCTTGCCTACCCTTTTGGATTAATAAACATTTTAAGACACCAACCATCTGCCTCCTGTGTCTGCATCTGGGTCTCGACTTGTGTCATGACAAATATGAAAAGAAAGGAAAATAACTGCACCTTGTAAGATGCTCATAGAGGTTTCATTCATAACTAGCAATGTTTTGACCACTTCAGTAGCTTCACATGGGTAATAGTTGTTGAAGCGTTACTTCATTAAAGTTAGCAGGCCAATACAGCAGGCTTTCATACCAGTAAGAATCTCTCACTCACTCACTCACACACACACACACACACACACACACACACACACACACACACACACACACACACACACACACACACAAAGAGACACACATGCCGGCTGTTGACCAGGCTTCAAAGAGCCATGGCCTTGTTTTCAGCTCTTGCCATTAATTACTTCTGCAGATTACTATAACAGAACACATTGTTCACACGCATAGCTCTCCTCTGAGCATAGTTACTAACACACTGAGCTTCAAACACACACACACGCTCTCTCAAGCACTGTTCCTCACACACAGACACACTCGCACACATACACACACACTCAAACACTCCTTGGGAGAGTGCACGTGCCTGCCTCATATTTGGGTCATGGAGTCAGACATGTGAAGCCTCTGTGGCTGTGGAGCCCAGAGTGAGCGGAGAGGAAGTCCAGCTCGGTCATCAACACACCTAAAACTTCAGAGGGGGGGGAGGAATAACCAGGAAAAAACATAGTGTTGGGGGGCTCCACAACTGGCCCTCGGGGACCAGGACTGAGAGGGAGGGAGATAGAGGGGCAGCCTGAGCCGCGTGGGAGAGCTGAATGCTGGGACTGCCTCAGTGGGCTCACATTGGTAAAGGCTTGACTAACACATACACACACACACTTGAATGCACAGTGCACACACACAATCTACAGTTACACACATGGTCATATCTTTCACTGACTCTCACTGCACATACACACAATTCTTGACTGCACATTCACATGGCGGAACTCAATTTCCTATAATATTTACAGTGTAGTTAACGCTGATTGACTGTGTATTACATGAAGAACTGGACCGAGCCGTTTAGCATTCACAGTCTGAGAAAAAAACCATGGTGAAGATTTATAAACACACATTTGGCCTCAGAACCAAAGTAGTCCATATAGCGCTGTGAAAAGCAGCTTGTCCAATAGGCAACACACACACAAACACAAACACACACACAAACACACACACACATATCCCGTACCAATCCTTCCCACATGTAATCATGGGGACATGGTCAATTACTAAAAGCCCACACTCTGACAAGCTATTCATTACATTTATGTACCTCGCAATGGATTTAAACAGCTCCATGGAAATGACCATTCTAATGGAGTAAAAAAAACACATTGACTGACTGGGCCTGGCAGGGTATGTTTTCAGGTTCCACAAAATCAACCTCCGCACCCTGATTTCTAGACCGTCTGTGTATTCCGTGTGTGTGTGTGTGTGTGTGTGTGTGTGTGTGTGTGTGTGTGTGTGTGTGTGTGTGTGTGTGTGTGTGTGTGTGTGTGTGTGTGTGTGTGTGTGTGTGTGTGTGTGTGTGTGTACAGTTGTGGCCAAAAGTTTTGAGAATGACACAAATATTAATTTCCACAAAGTTTGCTGCCTCAGTGTCTTTAGATATTTTTGTCAGATGTCAGATGTTACTAAGGAATACTGAAGTATAATTACAAGCATTTCATAAGTGTCAAAGGCTTTAATTGACAATTACATGAAGTTGATGCAAAGAGTCAATATTTGCCGCGTTGACCTTGTTTTCTCCGGACAAGCTTTTTTCCAGAAACCCCAAACAATCGGAAAGGGTATTCGTCAGAGAAAATGACTTTACCCCAGTCCTCAGCAGTCCAATCCCTGTACCTTTTGCAGAATATCAGTCTGTCCCTGATGTTTTTCCTGGAGAGAAGTGGCTACTTTGCTGCCCTTCTTGACACCAGGCCATCCTCCAAAAGTCTTTGCCTCACTGTGCGTGGAGATACACTCACACTTGCCTGCAGCCATTCCTGAGCAAGCTCTGTACTGGTGGTGCCCCGAACCCGCAGCTGAATCAACTTTAGGAGACGGTCCTGGCGCTTGCTGGACTTTCCTGTGCCTCTGAAGCCTTCTTCACAACAATTGAACCACTCTCCTTGAAGTTCTTGATAAATGGTTGATTTAGGTGCAATCTTACTGGCAGCAGTATCTGTCACGCCCTGACCATAGATTGCTTTGTATGTTTCTATTTTTAGTTTGGTCAGGGTGTGATGTGGGTGGGTATTCTATGTTGTAGGTCTAGGTTTTCTTTTCCTATGTGTTTGGCCTGGTATGGTTCTCAATCAGAGGCAGCTGTCTATCGTTGTCTCTGATTGAGAGCCATACTTAGGTAGCCTGTTTTCCCATTTTGAGTGGTGGGTAGTTATTTTCTGCTTAATGTTTGTTGCACCTGTCAGAACTGTTCGGTTATCGTTTTTGTTCGTGTTCGTGTTCATTCTGGATGAAAAGTATTATGGGTACGTACCACGCTGCACTTTGGTCCTCCTCTCCTTCCACCAACGAAAATCGTTACAATATCTTTGCCTGTGAATCCCTTTTGTGCAAAGCAATGATGACGGCACGTGTTTCCTTGCAGGTAACCATGATTGACAGAGAAAGAACAATGATTCCAAGCACCACCCTCCTTTTGAAGCTTCCAGTATGTTATTCGATCAATCAGCATGACAGAGTGATCTACAGCCTTGTCCTCGTCAACACTCACACCTGTGTTAACCAGAGAATCACTGACATGATGTCAGCTGGTCCTTTTGTGGCAGGGCTGAAATGCAGTGGAAATATTTTGGGGGATTCAGTTCATTTGCATGGCAAAGAGTGACTTTGCAATTAATTGCAATTAATCTGATCACTCTTCAGAACATTCTGGAGTATATGCAAATTGCCATCATACAAACTGAGGCAGCAGACTTTGTGAAAATTAATATTTGTGTCATTCTCAAAACTTTTGGCCACGACTGTATGTGTGCCTGCATGCGTGCGTGTGTGTGTGTGTGTGTGTGTGCCTGCATGTGTGTGTGTGTGTCTGCGTGTGTGTGTGTGTGTGTGTGTGTGCCTGCATGCGTGTGTGTGTGTGTGTGTGCCTGCATGTGTGTGTGTGCAAATGAAACATATCAGGGATATTAAAAGGAAAATAGTTGCAATTCCTGACCCAAGCAGGATGGTTGTACAAGTGCTGGGGGGTTGTTGGAATTGGACACCGTGACGGTCCGTCTGACTGGAACTCCAAACACTGAAAAAAATATAAACGCAACATGCAATAATTTAAGATTTTACTGAGTTACAGTTCATATAAGAAATCAGTCTATTGAAATAAATTCATTAGGCCCTAATCTATTGATTTCACATGACTGGGAATACTGATATGCATCTGATGGTCACAGATACCCAGAGGTGTGGACTCTATTCACATGACTTGGACTCGAGTCAGACTCGAGTCACAAATATGATGACTTGCAATTCACCTTTGACACCAATGACTCGTGTGTAATGATCCCTCTTCCTGTGAATGACTGGACCAAGGGGCAGCGTGAGACGTGTTCATGATATTTTATTAAAATCAGAACACTAGAACAAAAAACAACAAAGAGGAAAACGAACAGTTCTGTAAGGAAACCAACAATACAGAAAACAACTACCCACAAAACCCATGTGGGCAAGGAGCTACCTAAGTATGGTTCCCAATCAGAGACAACGATAGACAGCTTTCCCTGATTGAGAACCATATCCGGCCAAAAACAAACAAAGAAATACAAAAACATAGAAAAAAGAACATAGATTTCCCACCCTAGTCACACCCTGGCCTAACCAAAATAGAGAATAAAAGCCTCTCTGTGACCAGGGCGTGACAGTAGTACCCCCCAAAGGTGCGGACAAAACCTGACTCTCAAGGGGAGTGTCCGATTGGGCCCTCTTTACGGACTGGGGACCCTCACCGTGGGTCCGGGCAGGAGGGCGACTCTGGCAGCGCCGGACAAGAGGCAGGCACAGGACTCACCAGGCTGGGGAGACCTACTGGAGGCCTGGTCCGTGGAGGAGGCACAGGATAAATCGGGCTGTGGGGGAGCACTGGAGATCTGGGGCGTAGCCTTAGAAACACTCTTCCAGGCTGAATGCCCACTCTAGCCCGGCAAGTGCGGGGAGCTGGAACAGGCCGCACTGGGATCTCCTGGCGAACTGGGGAAACCGTGCTTAGAGCCGGCGCGGGATATCCTGGCCCGAGGAGACACACTGGAGGTCTGAAGAGCAGGGTTGGCACCATCCGTCCTGGCTGGATCCTCACCCTAGCCCGGCAGATGCGGGAAGTTGGAATGTAGCGCACCCGGCTAAGAACGAGTACTGGAGACTAACAATGCACTACCCACAAAACCCATGTGGGCAAGAGCTACCTAAGTATGGTTCCCAATCAGAGACAACGATAGACAGCTTTCCCTGATTGAGAACCATACCCGGCCAAAAACAAAGAAATACAAAAACATAGAAAAAATAACATAGAATGCCCATCCTAGTCACACCCTGGCCTAACCAAATTAGAGAATAAAAGACATCGTGACTTAACTTGGACTTGAGCCTTTTGACTCGAACTGACTTGATACCCTCCCCAAGCCCAAATATTTAAAAAATGATGCTTTTAAAAAAAAGTGTGCAGCGCATCAACTCTTCATTTAAACAAGTACAGTTTGAATTGGACAGCAGCCAATCAAATTGTGCCAGCTGAGAAAAAGTTGCACGTGGCACTGCAGAGGAACGTTGGTGGGCGAATTCAGTCGGAGCCCTTGGAAAGATGACACTCAAAATTATTGGAGGTGGCTTATAGACGGGAAATGAACATTCAATTCTCTGGCGGACATTCCTGCAGTCAACCTGTCAATTCCACACTCCCTTTAAACTTGTGGCATTGTGTTGTGTAACAAAACTGCACATTATAGAGTGGCCTTTTATTGTCACCAAGCACAAGGTGCACCTGTGTAAGGATCATGCTGTTTTATCAGCTTCTTGATATCCCACACCTGCCAGGTGGATGGATTATCTTATTTGAACTAATTTGTGAATACAATTTGAGAGAAATAAGCTTTTTGTGCATATGAAAAAGTTCCCGGATATTTTATTTCAGCTCATGAAACATGGGACCAACCTGTTGTGTTTATTGATTTTTTTTGTGATTGGAGAGCTTGGCGAGTAGCTGTACTCCTGAAGTCAAATGCCCGTCCACAGTAGGGTGTTGACACATCTGTTAAAGATCTGAAATAGTTTAACCATTAAAACAAGAGTCCTTAATTTGAACAATAACCCCGCATTTGTTTTGGTAAAAAGCTGAGGGATAAGCCTGGAGGAAAATAACCACTCTCAGATTCATAGACAGAGCTACGGATATAAGGAACCATGATATCAAAGTTATAACCATGTTTTTTTTTGTTTTTTTACCCCTTTTTCGTAGTGTCCAATTGTTTAGTAGCTACTATCTTGTCTCATCGCTACAACTCCCGTACGGGCTCGGGAGAGACGAAGGTTGAAAGTCATGCGTCCTCCGATACACAACCCTACCAAGCCGCACTGCTTCTTCACACAGCGCGTATCCAACCCAGAAGCCAGCCGCACCAATGTGTCGGAGGAAACGCCATGATACCTGCCAACCTTGGTTAGCGCACACTGTGCCCAGCCAGCCACAGGAGTCACTGGTGCGCGATGAGACAAGGATATCCCTACCGGCCAAGCCGTCCCTAACCCGGACGACGCTAGGCCAATTGTGCGTCGCCCCACAGACCTCCCGGTCCCAGCCGGTTACGACAGAGCCTGGGCCAAAACCCAGAGTCTCTGGGGGCACAGCTGGCGCTGCAGTACAGCGCCCTTAACCACCGCGCCACCCGGGAGGCGGTTTTAACCATGTTTTGAGGATATATAGCGTTTGGGTACAATGACATTGTTTACTAACATTGGATTACAACAAGCTTACATTTTCGGTTCTGATGTGGTACGACAGTTGAACTAACCTCATGAGGCATTTCTAAGTTATATTCTTCAAGAATCAATGGGTATATATAATTAATTCATAAGTCAAAAAATATATGTAGCAACTACACCAATATACACTACAGGACAAAAAGTATATGGGCACCTGCATCTCATTCCAAAATCATGGGCATTAATATGGAGTTTGTCCCCCCTTTGCTGCTATAACAGCCTCCACTCTTCTGGGAAGGCTTTCAACTGGAACATTGCTGCAGGAACTTGCTTCCATTCAGCTACAAGAGCATTAGTTAGTTAGGTCTGGCACTGATGTTGGGCAAATAGGCCTGGCTCGCAGTCGGCATTCCAATCCATCCCAAAGGTCGCCGATGGGGTTGAGATCAGGACTCTGTGTAGGCCAGTCATATTCTTCCACACCGATCTGGAAAAAACATTTCTGTATGGACCTCTCTTTGTGCAAAGGGCGATTGCCATGCTGAAACAGGAAAGGGCCTTCCCCAAACTGTTGCCACAAAGTTGGAAACACATAATCGTCTAGAATTTTATTGTATGGTGTAGCGTTAAGATTTCGCTTCACCGGACCTAAGGGGCATAGCCCAAACCATGAAACAGCCCAAGACCATTATTCCTCCTCCACCAAACTTTATAGTTGGCCCTCTGGGGCAGGTAGCATTCTCCTGGCATCCGTCAAACACAGATTAGTCTGTGTGGCTGCCAGATGGTGAAGCGTGATTCATCACTCCAGAGAATGTGTTTCCACTGCTCCAGCTGATGCTTGGAATTGCGCAGGGGAATCTTAGGCTTGTGTGAGGCTGCTCAGCCATGGAAATCAATTTCAGGAAGCTCCCAACGCAGTTCTTATGCTGATATTTGCTTCCAGAAGCAGATGGGAACTCAGTAGTAAGTGTTGCATCTGAGGACAGAATATTTTATACCCAATACGCGTTTCAGCATTCGCCGGTCCTGTTCTGTGAGCTTGTATGGCCTACCACTTCGCGGCTGAGCCGTTGTTGTTTCTAGATGTTTCCGCTTCACAATAACGTACCCTACAGTTTACTGGGCAGCTCTAGCAGGGCAGAAATTTGACAAAGTGACTTGTTGGAAATGTGGCACCCCTGTGATGATGCCAAGTTGAAAGTCACTGAGCTCTTCATTATGGGTCATTCTACTGCCAATGTTTGTCAATAGAGATTGCATGGCTGTGTGCTCAATTTTATACACCTGTCAGCAACGGGTGTGGCTGAAAGAGACAAATCCACTAATTTGAAGGGGTGTCCATCTACTTTTGTCCATGTAGTGTATTCCTTTCAGGGGAGGCTGGTGGGAGGAGCTATTGGAGGACTGACTCATTGTAATAGCTGGGATATAATCAAACGTGATTTTCATACGTTTGGTGTTTGATACCAATCCATTAATTCCATTCCAACTATTACAATGAGCCCATCTTTCAATAGTTCCTCTCACCAGCCTCCACTGATTCCTATGTATTTGTATGTCTGGCTGAGATTCCTTCCGTTGCTGTGGAGGAAATGTGGTAGTAATTAGTCAGTTATTCATTCCAGACAGAGTTGTTGAAACCCCAGTGGTCAGCTGACACGTGTCTCGCCCTGAGGGAGAATGACGGACCACGGTCCATGTGTATGGTCCTGTTCTGCAGGCTTGGGAATGGACCACCGCTGACCACTTACATAGTGTAGGAAACAACTGAGTTCATTTGAGTTTCAATGCATTTTCAACTCCTTAATGAAGACCTCTTCTCTATTCCTCACTGAAAGCCCATACCAGTCTAGCCTCCTCTCTATACATGACACTCAAACCACAGAGCAGGACTTGGGTCATTTAATGGTCCACCAGCTCAGAACATTCATCAGATAGGTGAGAAATGAGTTCCAGAATTTCTTCATATACAAAAAATATATAATAATAATAAAAAACATTCTATGGAGCATAACAAGCAAAGCCTGAGACTGCGGAACACATTTCCATAGAATTAGAATTATAGGTGAATCATCACCAATAGTAGAGATTCCATTGGCTGAGGTAATTACATTAGGATGCTTTCCTCTTTCCAGCTTCTGATTGGTTCCACAGACTGTTTCCCAGAGCAGGGCCTCATCAAAGGGAATCACTGGAGCTAAGGGACAGAAACCTACCAGAAGTGGCGGATGAAAGACAATTGGTTGAATAGATGAATGGCGGATGGATCAACAGGCAAACATAAGGCCTGTTCAAAACCCCTCAGAGTCAATGAGAGGGTATTCTTTACATGTGCAAGAACACACACGCACGTGCATGCACACACACAACTTCTGGCCTCATGAATGTTGTGAAGTCAGCTCCATCAACCCCCAAATGTTGTTAAGATGGCTTTGACCACTCTCACAATGGAGCTCACTGCATCACTGTCTCACATTAACTAGCACTTGACAAAAGAGACTAAAGGCACAGACTAAAGGGAGGGAGACACACACACACACACACACACATACCACCCCTTGCCAACACTAAACAACAGGGCGTCTCTGAGTCCTCAGTATATAAAGTGTCGGTCATCTATTCTTAGCTGTGAATGCAAACAGACACACAAACACGAAGGCAGTGACAGTGTGTGTTCGTGTTCGTGCCTGTGCATGTGTGTTCGTGTTCGTGCCTGTGCATGTGTGTTCGTGCCTGTGCATGTGTGTTCGTGTTCGTGCCTGTGCATGTGTGTTCGTGTTCGTGCCTGTGCATGTGTGTTCGTGTTCGTGCCTGTGCATGTGTGTTCGTGCCTGTGCATGTGTGTTCGTGTTCGTGCCTGTGCATGTGTGTTCGTGTTCGTGCCTGTGCATGTGTGTTCGTGTTCGTGCCTGTGCATGTGTGTTCGTGTTCGTGCCTGTGCATGTGTGTTCGTGTTCGTGCCTGTGCATGTGTGTTCGTGTTCGTGCCTGTGCATGTGTGTTCGTGTTCGTGCCTGTGCATGTGTCATACATCTACTTTTATTTGGGCTGCAATTTCTGAGGCTGGTAACTCTAATGAACTTATCCTCTGCAGCAGAGGTAACTCTAATGAACTTATCCTCCGCAGCAGAGGTAACTCTAATGAACTTATCCTCTGCAGCAGAGGTAACTCTAATGAACTTATCCTCTGCAGCAGAGGTAACTCTAATGAACTTATCCTCCGCAGCAGAGGTAACTCTAATGAACTTATCCTCTGCAGCAGAGGTAACTCTAATGAACTTATCCTCCGCAGCAGAGGTAACTCTAATGAACTTATCCTCTGCAGCAGAGGTAACTCTAATGAACTTATCCTCCGCAGCAGAGGTAACTCTAATGAACTTATCCTCTGCAGCAGAGGTAACTCTAATGAACTTATCCTCCGCAGCAGAGGTAACTCTAATGAACTTATCCTCTGCAGCAGAGGTAACTCTAATGAACTTATCCTCTGCAGCAGAGGTAACTCTAATGAACTTATCCTCTGCAGCAGAGGTAACTCTAATGAACTTATCCTCTGCAGCAGAGGTAACTCTAATGAACTTATCCTCCGCAGCAGAGGTAACTCTAATGAACTTATCCTCTGCAGCAGAGGTAACTCTAATGAACTTATCCTCTGCAGCAGAGGTAACTCTAATGAACTCTAATGAACTTATCCTCTGCAGCAGAGGTAACTCTAATGTACTTATCCTCCGCAGCAGAGGTAACTCTAATGAACTTATCCTCTGCAGCAGAGGTAACTCTAATGAACTTATCCTCCGCAGCAGAGGTAACTCTAATGAACTTATCCTCTGCAGCAGAGGTAACTCTAATGAACTTATCCTCCGCAGCAGAGGTAACTCTAATGAACTTATCCTCTGCAGCAGAGGTAACTCTAATGAACTTATCCTCTGCAGCAGAGGTAACTCTAATGAACTTATCCTCTGCAGCAGAGGTAACTCTAATGAACTTATCCTCTGCAGCAGAGGTAACTCTAATGAACTTATCCTATCCTCTAATGAACTTAGCAGAGGTAACTCTAATGAACTTATCCTCTGCAGCAGAGGTAACTCTAATGAACTTATCCTCCGCAGCAGAGGTAACTCTAATGAACTTATCCTCCGCAGCAGAGGTAACTCTAATGAACTTATCCTCCGCAGCAGAGGTAACTCTAATGAACTTATCCTCTGCAGCAGAGGTAACTCTAATGAACTTATCCTCTGCAGCAGAGGTAACTCTAATGAACTTATCCTCTGCAGCAGAGGTAACTCTGGGTCTTCCTTTTTTCCTGTGGCGGTCCCCATGAGAGCCGGTGTCATCAAAGCGCTTGATGGCTTTGCGACTACACTTGATGATACTTTCAAAGTGGTTGAAATTTTCCGGATTGACTAACCTTCATGTCTTAAAGTAATGATGGACTGTCCTTTCTCTTTGCTTATTTAAGCTGTTCTTGCCATAATATGGACTCGATCTTTTAACATATTTTGTATACCACCCCTACCTTGTCACAACACAACTGATTGGCTCAAACGCATGAATAAGGAATGAAATTCCACAAATAAACTTTTAACATGAAACACCTGTTAATTGAAATGCAATCCATGTGAGTACCTCATGAAACTGGTTGAGAGAATGCCAAGAGTGTGCAAAGCTGTTGTCAACGATCGGGTGCAGAGATGTAGCGGAGTCAGGCGCAGGACACAGGTTTTGAGCAACACAACTGAGTTTACTCAAAAAAAGTAAAGTAAAATTCCAAATAGGAACATACATACACACTAGCACAATCAACCACCACTAAAAACATCAACAATCACGGACAGAACAGAAATGTATGCCAGAGGGTTAAATAAGGAACATGATATGGGAATTGAAACAAGGTGTGTGTAATACAGACAAAACAAAACGAAACTGAAACATGGATCGGTGGTGACTAGAAAGACGGTGACGTCGACCGCCGAACAAGGAGAAGGGCCGACTTCGGAGGAAGTCGTGACAGCTGTCATCAAGGCAAAGGGCGGCTACTTTGTATCTCTTTTGGTAACTGCATGATTCAATATGTGTTATTTCATAGTTTTGAAGTCTTCACTATTTTTCTATAAATAGTAAAAATAAAGAAAAACACCTGAATGAGTAGGTGTGTCCAAACTTTTGGCTGGTACTGTGTGTCCCCAGTCAGCCTCCATCCCAAGAGTTAGAATCTCATAGCTCAAGGATATGCTTTCTTGCTCCCTTATCCTTACCTACAGCTGCAGGGTGTACACTACATTACAATATTGTCACACCCTGATCTGTTTCACCTGTTCCTGTGATTGTCACCACCCCCTCCAGGTGTTGCTTATTTTCCCCAGTGTATTTATCCCTGTGTTTCCTGTCTCTCTGTGCCAGTTCGTCTTGTATGTTTCCAGGTCAACCAGCGGTTTCACCGGTCTCCTGCTTTTTCTTTTCTCTTTTGCCTGTCCTCCCGGTTTTGATCCTTGCCTGTTTCTGGACTTTGTACCCGCCTGCCTGACCATTCTGTCTGCCTTGACCACGAGCCTGCCTGACCATTCTGTCTGCCTTGACCACGAGCCTGTCTGCCTTGACCACGAGCCTGTCTGCCAATCCTGGACTCTGAACTGGTCTTGACCTTTTTCCTGTCCACGACCATTCTCTTGCCTACCCTTTTGGATTAATAAACATTTTAAGACACCAACCATCTGCCTCCTGTGTCTGCATCTGGGTCTCGACTTGTGTCATGACAAATATGAAAAGAAAGGAAAATAACTGCACCTTGTAAGATGCTCATAGAGGTTTCATTCATAACTAGCAATGTTTTGACCACTTCAGTAGCTTCACTTAGGTAATAGTTGTTGAAGCGTTACTTCATTAAAGTTAGCAGGCCAATACAGCAGGCTTTCATACCAGTAAGAATCTCTCTCTCACTCTCACTCTCTCACTCACTCACTCACTCTCTCACTCTCTCACTCACTCACACACACTCACACACATACACACAAACACACACACACACACACACACACACACACACACACACACACACACACACACACACACACACACACACACACACACACACAGAGACACACATGCCGGCTGTTGACCAGGCTTCAAAGGGCCATGGCCTTGTTTTCAGCTCTTGCCATTAATTACTTCTGCAGATTACTATAACAGAACACATTGTTCACACGCATAGCTCTCCTCTGAGCATAGTTACTAACACACTGAGCTTCAAACACACACACACGCTCTCTCAAGCACTGTTCCTCACACACAGACACACTCGCACACATACACACACACTCAAACACTCCTTGGGAGAGTGCACGTGCCTGCCTCACATTTGGGTCATGGAGTCAGACATGTGAAGCCTCTGTGGCTGTGGAGCCCAGAGTGAGCGGAGAGGAAGTCCAGCTCGGTCATCAACACACTTAAAACTTCAGGGGGGGGGGGAATAACCAGGAAAAAACATAGTGTTGGGGGGCTCCACAACTGGCCCTCGGGGACCAGGACTGAGAGGGAGGGAGATAGAGGGGCAGCCTGAGCCGCGTGGGAGAGCTGAGTGCTGGGACTGCCCCAGTGGGCTCACATTGGTAAAGGCTTGACTAACACATACACACACACACACTTGAATGCACACACACAATCTACAGTTACACACATGGTCATATCTTTCACTGACTCTCACTGCACACACACAATCTACAGTTACACACATGGTCATATCTTTCACTGACTCTCACTGCACACACACAATCTACAGTTACACACATGGTCATATCTTTCACTGACTCTCACTGCACACACACAATCTACAGTTACACACATGGTCATATCTTTCACTGACTCTCACTGCACACACACAATCTACAGTTACACACATGGTCATATCTTTCACTGACTCTCACTGCACATCAGGGGTGTGAACATTTAAACGAAATTTGGATCGTTAACTTTTAGAAACAAATCCCATAACTGTGAGACCCAACCGAAGACAATAAGGGACGCAGTGAGAGAATCACAGCGCTGATTCCAGACATGATTAAGTTGTTATGCAGACATTGTCAATGGTACAGGATGTCTGCAAGATGCAATGTCGAAAAACTGTGATGGTCCGGATGGAGACACTGTTCATTAATTGCTCTGTAAGTTCAAAGCAAGAGCTTTCAAACACCCCATATGTGACATTAACAACAGATTATTGGACATATATGAAAACACTGTCCTACATCACTGCAGTGAGCCATCACATTGATGAGAAGTGGGACATGAAGTCCCATGTACCGACCACTGAGAACACTGTCATACATCACTGCAGTGAGCCATCACATTGATGAGAAGTGGGACATGAAGTCCCATGTACCGACCACTGAGAACACTGTCATACATCACTGCAGTGAGCCATCACATTGATGAGAAGTGGGACATGAAGTCCCATGTACCGACCACTGAGAACACTGTCCTACATCACTGCAGTGAGCCATCACATTGATGAGAAGTGGGACATGAAGTCCCATGTACCGACCACTGAGAACACTGTCATACATCACTGCAGTGAGCCATCACATTGATGAGAAGTGGGACATGAAGTCCCATGTACCGACCACTGAGAACACTGTCATACATCACTGCAGTGAGCCATCACATTGATGAGAAGTGGGACATGAAGTCCCATGTACCGACCACTGAGAACACTGTCATACATCACTGCAGTGAGCCATCACGTTGATGAGAAGTGGGACATGAAGTCCCATGTACCGACCACTGAGAAGACGGAGGAGAGGCACACAGCAGAGAACCTAAAAATGGCATGAACTACCATTGTTGCAAAGTGGGTGGGGGACAGCAGGAAGGTGAGCGCCGTCTGGTAGCCTATAGTAGATGGAACTAACTGCATTGCCTTCTAGAGGTCATTAGCAGGACCATATCTACATTATGAATTCACATATAACTTTATGATTTTTGTTGTTGTAAATAAACAAAACTTTTCAATTTAAACATGAATAGGTTTTACATTTGTCACATCCCTACTGCACATACACACAATTCATCACTGCACATACACACAATTCATCACTGCACATACACACAATTCATCACTGCACATACACACAATTCATCACTGCCCATACACACAATTCATCACTGCCCATACACACAATTCATCACTGCACATACGCACAATTCATCACTGCACATACACACAATTCATCACTGCCCATACACACAATTCATCACTGCACATACACACAATTCATCACTGCCCATACACACAATTCATCACTGCACATACACACAATTCATCACTGCCCATACACACAATTCATCACTGCACATACACACAATTCATCACTGCACATACACACAATTCATCACTGCCCATTCACATGGCGTCATCATATAATATTTAAAGTGTAGTTAACACTAATTGATTGTGCATTACATGAAGGACGGACTGAGCTGTTTACCATTCACCATCAGAGAAAATATATATTGGTGAAGGTTTATAAACACACATCTGGTTTCAGAACCAAAGTGGGCCATATAGCGCTTAACGTTTAAACTGCAATTTTTCTATAGTTTAAACGAGAAGAAAAAGTCATCAAATGACATGTGAATTCACAATTCAGATAGGGTCCTGGGAATGAGCTCTATAGACCAATCTAATGCAGTCCATGGACTAGAGTCATGGCTACCAGACTGCGCTCCCCTTACTTCTGTCCCCCACCCACTCAGCAGTTCAAGGAAAACTCAGAAACAATCTTTTGGTATTTGTATCATTAGCCCATTATTTATTCCAAAATGTTTTGCATGCCAGCAATCATGTTTTCAAGATATATAGCTTTCAATATATAGAAATACAGATGGTATGATGCATGTTGCCTCATATGATGCTGCACTTTTCAACTGATTGAAAGTATAAGAGGATATCAGTGAATACATGCTGTGGAGTAGGCTACAACGGCTGTAACGGCTGCTTTCAACTCACACCCTCAAACACCTAGATCCCCTGAACGCAGCTCACTCTCCAGATCCCAATCACCTGAATTCTATTCAGTTCAGTTCTTTGCACCCCATCATTGTGAGGTATTGTTTGTTTTGTGACACACGTCTTTCAGAGCTCTGTGTTTTACCTGTAATTGAATCCTCCCGTGTATGATAGTTTTGGCCTGCCTCACTAAAGACGCTTTTTGCCTTTTCCCTGCCTGTTCTGCTGCACTGTTGGACCCCTTGTGTATGACCTTCTGCCTGCCCCTGGACCCAGATACCTGCTTCCTCCTGTGGTCCTTTGCAATAAACACCTGCCTCGCCCTGCGCTTGAAACCAGCTCTCTGTCTCCTCTTGTGTTCATTACAACGGCACCAGTGCAATGAGTTGAGCTTACTCAGGTGTTCCAAAGCGTATTTCAGGCCGAGAGTCTAATGCTTCTTCTTGTAGTTCATTATGAGTTTTAGTTGACAAAAGGATCTCTCCGCAGAAGCAACAGTTACAGGGATGGTAAAAATAGATTGATTGCTATAGCAACATCATTGAAACTGGGCAGAAGGGAGTGGTGCTTAAAGTACAGCAGTTCTGCAACATCTTTAATTGAGCCTCTTGTTCTCCTTAATTGCCACGTTCCAGAAAGAGACTAACTGTATAGGGAACTCTGGGGACGGGTCGTCTGGATTCTGGACAGACAATAAATTGGCAGATATTAACAGATGTTCATCTTTAGCGGACAATAGTTCTTGAGGGCTTTAATTTCTGGAATAATTTATAGATCAACTGGTGAACTGGCATTTGAGTTTGGTTGCAATAAAAAAATATATATATATTTTACCAGCTAAATTTACTGAGAACACATTCTCATTTACAGTAACAACCTGGGGAATAGTTACAAGGGAGAGGGGGAATGAAACAATTGGAAGCTGGGGATAATTAGGTGGCCATGATGGTATGAGTGTCTACTTCCGGGTTGGAGCAAGCGGTCGCATCCGCACTTCGGTCCGCAGGTAGTATAACTTTTCATTACATTTCATTATAGTACAACGGTTTGATTTTTCTCATCTTAGCAATTTCTTCTTAGCTAGCTACATAGTCGTCATTGTATCAAAGATAATTGCGTAATTATCGTATCTCGTCGTCCTAACGTAGTCTACACTGCTATCTGCCCAGCAGCTAGCCAGCTAGCAAACGTCCACCATCTACCGAATAGCAGCAGTGTAGAAACTATTACACTCAACTGAACGACTTGATTAGTGTAGTGTTAGCTAGCTACATAGTTGTCTTTGCTGTCTTCGTATCCAAGATAATTGTGTAGTTTAGAGTGTGTAGTTTTAGAGTGATTATCTTAATTTACCGAGGTTAGCTAGCCAGCTATTTGTCGTCCTTAACGTAGGAGACACTGCTAGCTAGCCAACAGCTAGCCAACGTCTACCGAATAGAACTTCCGCACTCAACAACCCGGTCGCATTCCGCTTCGCTCCACAGGTAGTATCACATTTTCATTTCATTTCATTACAGTACAACGGTTTGATTTGTTTGATCATAGCTAGCTACATAGCCGTCTTTGTATCAAAGATAATTGTGTAGTCTAGAGCGATTTTCTAGGTTAGCTAGCCAGCTATTGTCGTTCTTTTTAACGCAACGTAACGTAATCAACACTGCTAGCTAGCCAGCTAGCCCCCCGAATAGCAGCACTGTAGAAACTATTACACTCAACGGAACGACTTGATTAGTGTAGTGTCAACAACGCAGCCACTGCCAGCTAGCCTACAAAGTCAACAACGCAGCCACTGCCAGCTAGCCTACTTCAGCAGTACTGTATCATTTTAATCATTTTAGTCAATAAGATTCTTGCTACGTAAGCTTAACTTTCTGAACATTCGAGACGTGTAGTCCACTTGTCATTCCAATCTCCTTTGCATTAGCGTAGCCTCTTCTGTAGCCTGTCAACTATGTGTCTGTCTATCCCTGTTCTCTCCTCTCTGCACAGACCATACAAACGCTCCACACCGCGTGGCCGCTCTGCCACCCTAATCTGGTGGTCCCAGCGCGCACGACCCACGTGGAGTTCCAGGTCTCCGGTAGCCTCTGGAACTGCCGATCTGCGGCCAACAAGGCAGAGTTCATCTCAGCCTATGCCTCCCTCCAGTCCCTCGACTTCTTGGCACTGACGGAAACATGGATCACCACAGATAACACTGCTACTCCTACTGCTCTCTCTTCGTCCGCCCACGTGTTCTCGCACACCCCGAGAGCTTCTGGTCAGCGGGGTGGTGGCACCGGGATCCTCATCTCTCCCAAGTGGTCATTCTCTCTTTCTCCCCTTACCCATCTGTCTATCGCCTCCTTTGAATTCCATGCTGTCACAGTTACCAGCCCTTTCAAGCTTAACATCCTTATCATTTATCGCCCTCCAGGTTCCCTCGGAGAGTTCATCAATGAGCTTGATGCCTTGATAAGCTCCTTTCCTGAGGACGGCTCACCTCTCACAGTTCTGGGCGACTTTAACCTCCCCACGTATACCTTTGACTTTATTCCTCTCTGCCTCCTTCTTTCCACTCCTCTCCTCTTTTGACCTCACCCTCTCACCTTCCCCCCCTACTCACAAGGCAGGCAATACGCTCGACCTCATCTTTACTAGATGCTGTTCTTCCACTAACCTCATTGCAACTCCCCTCCAAGTCTCCGACCACTACCTTGTATCCTTTTCCCTCTCGCTCTCATCCAACACTTCCCACACTGCCCCTACTCGGATGGTATCGCGCCGTCCCAACCTTCGCTCTCTCTCCCCCGCTACTCTCTCCTCTTCCATCCTATCATCTCTTCCCTCTGCTCAAACCTTCTCCAACCTATCTCCTGATTCTGCCTCCTCAACCCTCCTCTCCTCCCTTTCTGCATCCTTTGACTCTCTATGTCCCCTATCCTCCAGGCCGGCTCGGTCCTCCCCTCCCGCTCCGTGGCTCGACGACTCATTGCGAGCTCACAGAACAGGGCTCCGGGCAGCCGAGCGGAAATGGAGGAAAACTCGCCTCCCCTGCGGACCTGGCATCCTTTCACTCCCTCCTCTCTACATTTTCCTCTTCTGTCTCTGCTGCTAAAGCCACTTTCTACCACTCTAAATTCCAAGCATCTGCCTCTAACCCTAGGAAGCTCTTTGCCACCTTCTCCTCCCTCCTGAATCCTCCTCCCCCTCCCCCTCCTCCCTCTCTGCAGATGACTTCGTCAACCATTTTGAAAAGAAGGTCGACAACATCCGATCCTCGTTTGCTAAGTCAAACGACACCGCTGGTTCTGCTCACACTGCCCTACCCTGTGCTCTGACCTCTTTCTCCCCTCTCCCTCCAGATGAAATCTCGCGTCTTGTGACGGCCGCCGCCCAACAACCTGCCCGCTTGACCCTATCCCCTCCTCTCTTCTCCAGACCATTTCCGGAGACCTTCTCCCTTACCTCACCTCGCTCATCAACTCATCCCTGACCGCTGGCTACGTCCCTTCCGTCTTCAAGAGAGCGAGAGTTGCACCCCTTCTGAAAAAACCTACACTCGATCCCTCCGATGTCAACAACTACAGACCAGTATCCCTTCTTTCTTTTCTCTCCAAAACTCTTGAACGTGCCGTCCTTGGCCAGCTCTCCCGCTATCTCTCTCAGAATGACCTTCTTGATCCAAATCAGTCAGGTTTCAAGACTAGTCATTCAACTGAGACTGCTCTTCTCTGTATCACGGAGGCGCTCCGCACTGCTAAAGCTAACTCTCTCTCCTCTGCTCTCATCCTTCTAGACCTATCGGCTGCCTTCGATACTGTGAACCATCAGATCCTCCTCTCCACCCTCTCCGAGTTGGGCATCTCCGGCGCGGCCCACGCTTGGATTGCGTCCTACCTGACAGGTCGCTCCTACCAGGTGGCGTGGCGAGAATCTGTCTCCTCACCACGTGCTCTCACCACTGGTGTCCCCAGGGCTCTGTTCTAGGCCCTCTCCTATTCTCGCTATACACCAAGTCACTTGGCTCTGTCATAACCTCACATGGTCTCTCCTATCATTGCTATGCAGACGACACACAATTAATCTTCTCCTTTCCCCCTTCTGATGACCAGGTGGCGAATCGCATCTCTGCATGTCTGGCAGACATATCAGTGTGGATGACGGATCACCACCTCAAGCTGAACCTCGGCAAGACGGAGCTGCTCTTCCTCCCGGGGAAGGACTGCCCGTTCCATGATCTCGCCATCACGGTTGACAACTCCATTGTGTCCTCCTCCCAGAGCGCTAAGAACCTTGGCGTGATCCTGGACAACACCCTGTCGTTCTCAAATAACATCAAGGCGGTGGCCCGTTCCTGTAGGTTCATGCTCTACAACATCCGCAGAGTACGACCCTGCCTCACACAGGAAGCGGCGCAGGTCCTAATCCAGGCACTTGTCATCTCCCGTCTGGATTACTGCAACTCGCTGTTGCCTGGGCTCCCTGCCTGTGCCATTAAACCCCTACAACTCATCCAGAACGCCGCAGCCCGTCTGGTGTTCAACCTTCCCAAGTTCTCTCACGTCACCCCGCTCCTCCGCTCTCTCCACTGGCTTCCAGTTGAAGCTCGCATCCGCTACAAGACCATGGTGCTTGCCTACGGAGCTGTGAGGGGAACGGCACCTCAGTACCTCCAGGCTCTGATCAGGCCCTACACCCAAACAAGGGCACTGCGTTCATCCACCTCTGGCCTGCTCGCCTCCCTACCACTGAGGAAGTACAGTTCCCGCTCAGCCCAGTCAAAACTGTTCGCTGCTCTGGCCCCCAATGGTGGAACAAACTCCCTCACGACGCCAGGACAGCGGAGTCAATCACCACCTTCCGGAGACACCTGAAACCCCATCTCTTTAAGGAATACCTAGGATAGGATAATGTAATCCTTCTCACCCCCCCCCTTAAAAGATTTAGATGCACTATTGTAAAGTGCCTGTTCCACTGGATGTCATAAGGTGAATGCACCAATTTGTAAGTCGCTCTGGATAAGAGCGTCTGCTAAATGACTTAAATGTAAATGTAAAATGAGGGCCAGATTGGGAATTTAGCCAGTTCACCAGGGTTTATAACCTTACTCTTACGATAAGTGCCATGGGATCTTTAGTGACCCAGAGAGTTAGGACACCTGTTTAACATGCAAGCCAAAATACACCACCCTATACAGGGAAATGTCCTCAATCACTGCCTTGGGATATTTTTTGGGGACCAGAGGAAAGAGTGTCTCCTACTGGCCCTCCAACACCACTTCCAACAGCATCTGGTCTCTTATCCAGGACCCACCCTGCTTAGCTAGAGGCAAGCCAGCAATAGTATGCAGCCTGGTACGGTGCTGGTGACACTAACAGTCCATTGTCTCTGGTATATATTGGCATGCATCATTTAAGGCTAAGCTTAAATTGTGTGCAGCGCAGTGGACATGTAATGCACAATGTCTCAGGAAAGACTGTCTGGGTTGGGACCTGCAACCTGGACCTACAGATGCATATCTCCTCCTATAAGTAATAACTGTACTGTGAATTACATTTTTTTCTAAACATGAACGATCCCAATTTGCTTTAAACATTCACATTCTAGTTGATGCCCTTATCCTGAGCAACAATCAGTATTAAGTTCTTTGCTCAAGCTGGCTCGTGGATTTGAACCAGTGACCTTTCGGTTACTGGCCCAACATTCTTAACCACTATGCTAATACCCGTCCATCCCACATGTAATCATGGGGACATGGTCAATTACTTAAAGCCCACACTCTCACAAGCTATTCATTACAATTATGTACCTCGCGATGGATTTAAACAGATTGACTGTCAATGTGAGAAAGAGAGACAATGCCAATTCTTCCATGAAACCTGAGAAATATGGCTATGACCCATAACTCTCTCTCATTCACACACACACACACACACACACACACACACACACACACACACACACACACACACACACACACACACACACACACACACACACACCTTCCATGCATTAGCTCCTGCTCTGAAGGGGTACAGTGAGAGACAGAGAGATCAGTGTTTTTACTGTGAGCTCCATAGAAATGACCATTCCACATCTAATGGAGTAAAAAAAACACATTGACTGACTGGGCCTGGCAGGGTATGTTTTCAGGTTCCACAAAATCAACCTCCGCACCCTGCTTTCTAGTCCGTCTGTGTGTTCTCTGTGTTTGTGTGTATGTGACAGGCAGCACAGGCTGGGCCCCCCAAATGAATCAAATCAGGGATATTAAAAGGAAATGGTTGCAATTCCGGACGCAATTAGGAACGTTTAAGAATGGGTGGAGGGGTTATTGGAATGAAATGGAACACAGTGATGGTCCGTCTGACTCAGTATCCAAACTAATTGGAGAGCATGTTGAGGAGCTGTACTCCTGATGTCAAATTCCCTAACACATTCACAGTAGGGTGTTCACATGTCTGTTAAATATATGAAATAGCATATCCATTAAAGTTGTCATTAATTGAAACAATAACAAAGCGGCACCCACTTCTGTCTTGGTAAAAAGCTCTCAAATGCATAGACAGAGCTACGGATACAAGGACTGACCATCCATGATATCAAAAGTATCGTTTTATCAATTTTTTGAGGATATGAGACCATTTCTAGTGTTTGAAAACATGTACATTGTTTACAAACATTGGACTTAAACAAGCTTCCATTTTGGGTTCTTATGGGGTACGACAGTTGAACTAAGCTCATGAGGCATTTATATATTATATTCTTCAAGAATCATTGGGTATATATCATTAATTCATTAAGTCAAAACATGTTGTAGCAACTAAGGATACTAGCTTTAAAGCTTTAGGTCCTACACCAATATATTCCTATCAGCGGAGGCTAGTGGGAGGAGCCATTGGAGGACGGACTCATGTTATGGCTGGAATGGAATTAATGGAACAGAGTCAAACGTGATTTTCATACGTTTGGTGTTTGATACCAATCCATTAATTCCATTCCAACTATTACAATGAGCCCATCTTTCAATAGTTCCTCTCACCAGCCTCCACTGATTCCTATGTATTTGTATGTCTGGCTGAGATTCCTTCCGTTGCTGTGGAGGAAATGTGGTAGTAATTAGTCAGTTATTCATTCCAGACAGAGTTGTTGAAACCCCAGTGGTCAGCTGACACGTGTCTCGCCCAGAGGGAGAATGACGGACCACGGTCCATGTGTATGGTCCTGTTCTGCAGGCTTGGGAATGGACCACCGCTGACCACTTACATAGTGTAGGAAACAACTGAGTTCATTTGAGTTTCAATGCATTTTCAACTCCTTAATGAAGACCTCTTCTCTATTCCTCACTGAAAGCCCATACCAGTCTAGCCTCCTCTCTATACATGACACTCAAACCACAGAGCAGGACTTGGGTCATTTAATGGTCCACCAGCACAGAACATTCATCAGATAGGTGGGAAATGAGTTCCAGAATGTATTTATATGCAAAAACATTTCCATAGAATTAGAATTATAGGTGAATCATCATCAATAGTAGAGATTCCATTGGCTGAGGTAATTACATTAGGAGGCTTTCCTCTTTCCAGCTTCTGATTGGTTCCACAGACTGTTTCACAGAGCAGGGCCTCATCAAAGGGAATCGTTGGAGCTAAAGGACAGACAAATGGTTGAATAGATGAACTGGATGGATCAACAGGCAAACATAAGGCCCGTTCCAAACCCCTCAGAGTCAATGAGAGGGTATTCTTTACATGTGCAAGAACAAGCACGCACATGCACGCACACACATACACACACACACACCATTTCAGGCCTCATGAACATCGTGAAATCAGCTCCATCAACTCCCAAATGTTTTTAGGATGGCTTTGAACACTCTCACAATGGAGCTCACTGCATCACTGTCTCACTTTAACTACCACTTGACAAGGTAGACTAAAGGCAGACTAAATGGAGGGAGACACACACACACACATACCACCCCCTACCAACACTAAACAGTGGGGAGTTTCTGATTCTTCCTCAATCTGAAAAGTGTTGGTAATTTATTCAGTCCCTTCAAGATTAAGAGGAATTTCTTTGTGATATTTGCGGGCAAAATGTTTGATTCTGCTGCGGCAATTCTGAAAGTAACAGATCTATAGTGAAGATCAACGCCGCCATCTAGTGGACATAATATGTAAGTAACCTTTACAGAATAGAGTAACCAAAAAGCACACATGGATTTAAAGTTGTGTTTAATCAAAAAGAATGACCAGTTACACAAGGTTACAGTGAATGGTAATGTTACTGCATGCTATATTAGACACACATTGCGGATGGTTGTGAAATCTCAAGGCCATCAGACTGTTAAATAGCCATCACTAGCCGGCTTCCGCCCAGTACCCTGCCCTGAACTTGGTCACTGTCACTAGCTGGCTGCCATCCATTTACTCAAGCCTGGACCTTAACGGCTGCTGCCCTATGTACATAGACATGGAACACTGGTCACTTTAATAATGTTTACATACTGTTTTACCCATGAAGTGCTTCGAAAGGCTGGTCATGGCTCAGATCAACACCATTATCCCAAAACCCGAGACCCACTCCAATTTGCATACCACCCCAACAGATCCACAGATGATGCAACCTGGACAAAAGGAACGCCTATGTGAGAAGGCTGTTCATTGACTACAGCTCAGCGTTCAACAACATAGTGTCCTCAAAGCTCATCACTAAACTAAGGACCCTGGGACTAAACACCTCCCTCTGCAACTGGATCCTGGACTTCCTGACGGGCCACCCCCAGGTGGTAAGGGTAGGTAACAATACATCCTTCACGCTGATCCTCACACAGGGAACCCTCAGGTGTGTGTGCTCAGTCCCCTCCTGTACACCCTGTTCACTCATGACTGCATGGCCAGGTACGACTCCAACACCATCATCAAGTTTGCCGATGACACAACAGTGGTAGGCCTGATCACCGACAACGACAAGACAGCCTATAGGGAGGAGGTCAGAGAACTGGCCGTGTGGTGCCAGGACAACAACCTCTCCCTCAACGTGATCAAGACAAGGAGATGATTGTGGACTACAGGAAAAAGAGGACCAAGCACACCCCTATTCTCATTGACGGGGCTGCAGTGGAGCAGGTTGAGAGCTTCAAGTTCCTTGGTGTCCACATCACCAACAAACTAACATGGTCCAAGCACACCAAGACAGGCGTGAGGAGGGCACGACAAAACCTATTCCCCCTCAGGAGACTGAAAAGATTTTGCATGGGTCCTCAGATCCTCAAAAGGTTCTACAGCTGCACCACTGGTTGCATCACTGCCTGGTACGGCAACTGCTCGGCCTCCAACTCTCTCAAGTCTCGCTATTGATACTTTACTGCTGCTCTTTAATTACTTGTTACTTTTATTTCTTATTCTTATCTGGATTTTTTAACAGCATTGTTGGTTAAGGGCTCAAGTAAGCATTTCACTGTAAGGTCTACACCTGTTGTATTCGGCACATGAGACAAAAACAATTTGATTTGATTTGATTTCATATGTACAGTTGAAGTCGGAAGTTTACATACATCTTAGCCAAATACATTTAAACTCTGTTTTCACAATACCTGACATTTAATCCTAGTAAAAATTCCCTGTCTTAGGTCAGTTAGGATCACCACTTTGTTTTAAGAATGTGAAATGTCAGAATAATAGTAGAGAAAAGGATTTATTTCAGCTTTTATTTATTTCATCACATTCCCAGTGGGTCAGAAGTTTACACTCAATTAGAATTTTGTAGCATTGCCATTAATTTGTTTAACTTGGGTCTAAAAACCTGACTCCGTTTCGGGTAGCCTTCCACAAGCTTCCCAAAATAAGTTGGGTGAATTTTGGCTCATTCCTCCTGACAGAGCTGGTGTAACTGTGTCAGGTTTGTAGGCCTCCTTAATTGCACACGCTTTTTCAGTTCTGCCCACAGATTTTCTATGGGATTGAGGTCAGGGCTTTGTGATGGCCACTCCAATACCTTGACTTTGTTGTCCTTTAGCCATTTTTCCACAACTTTGGAAGTATGCTTGGGTCATTGTTCATTTGGAAGACCATTTGCGACCAAGCTTTAACTGATGTCTTGAGATGTTGCTTCAATATATCCACAATATATCCTCATGATATCATCTATTTTGTGAAGTGCACCAGTCCCTCCTGCAGCAAAGCACCCCCACAAAATGATGCTGCCACCTCCGTGCTTCACGGTTGGGATGGTGTGCTTTAACTTGCAAGCCTCCCCCTCTTTCCTCCAAACATTTTTGTTTCATCAGACCAGAGGACATTTCTCCAAAAAGTACAATCTTTGTCCCCATGTGCAGTTGCAAACCGTAGTCTGGCTTTTTTATGGCGGTTTTGGAGCAGTGGCTTCTTCCTTGCTGAGCGGCCTTTCAGGTTATGTCGATATAGGACTTGTTTAACTGTGGATATAGATACATTTCTACCTGTTTCCTCCAGCATCTTCACAAGGTCCTTTGCTGTTGTTCTAGGATTGATTTGCACTTTTCGCACCAAAGTGCATTCATCTCTAGGAGACAGAACGCGTCTCCTTCCTGAGCGGTATGATGACTGCATGGTCCCATGGTGTTTATACTTGCGTACAATTGTTTGTGCAGATGAACGTGGTACCTTCAGGTGTTTGGAATTTGCTTCCAAGGATGAACCAGACTTGTGGAGGTCTATAATTTTATTTCTGAGGTCTTGGCTGATTTCTTTAGATTTTCCCATGATGTCAAGCAAAGAGGCACTGAGTTTGGAGGTAAGCCATGAAATACATCCACAGGTACACCTCCAATTGACTCAAATGATGTCAATTAGCCTATCAGAAGCTTCTCAAGCCATGACATCATTTTCTGGAATTTCCCAGGCTGTTTAAAGGCACAGTCAACTTAGTGTATGTAAACCTTCTGACCCACTGGAATTGTGATACAGTGAATTATAAGTGAAATAATCTGTCTGTAAACAATTGTTAGGAAAATGACTTGTGTCATGCACAAAGTAGATTCCCTAACCGACTTGCCAAAACTATAGTTTGTTAACAAGAATTTTGTGGAGTGGTTGAAAAGCGAGTTTTAATGACTCCATCTTAAGTGTATGTAAACTTCCGACTTCAACTATGTATTCTGTATTCTAGACTAGGCCAACCTATTCAACTATTGCTGTACATACACTATTCTATCCTACGTATTCAGATATACTACATATTCAATCCACATACTGTCCATAATACATATATACATATACATCCACATATATGTCTCATCACACAAAAACACATCTATAATTTTGAATTCCATTCTTTTACTTTTAGATTCTTGTGTATTGTTAGATACTACTGCAGTGTTGGAGCTAGGAGCACAAGCATTTCTCTACACCCTCAATAAAATCTAAGATAGGCAATCCCAAAAAATAACTCATTATTGATGATAGGTGCTAACGTGAACACAGAAGGACCACTAGAGGGTCTCAGTGAGGTTTTCCACATTTCCCCATTCTCCTCTAGAACCTTAGAACGATCCACGTAGAAAGTGCCATATTGACCCCATTCCTGATTCCAATTGGACCATTCATTTTAGATGGACATGTGCTTGTTTATGAGTAGACTGGCAGAGAAGTTAAAGACAGAGAGCCAGGGAGGGGACAGAACTAGAATGACACCCCAGCATCAAGAGCCTTGGAGGTCAGTTGTTTTTCCTAAGAATGGTCAAGCTCAAGGCAACACACTTGAAGGAAATAAGAGACAAAGAAAACAGAGGCTTCACTACAGACCTGGGTTCGATCCCACGCTGTGTCACAGCTGGCCGTGACCGGGAGATGACGCACAATTTGCCCAGCGACATCTGGATTAGGGGAGGGTTTGGTCGGCCGGGATGTCGTTGTCCCATCGCGCTCTAGCGACTCCTTGTGGCGGGCCGGGCGCCTGCAAGCTGACCTCGGTCGCCAGTGGTATGGTGTTTCTTCCCACACATTGGTGAGGCTGGCTTTTGGGTTAAGCGAGCAGTGTGTCAAGAAGCAGTGCGGCTTGGCAGGGTTGAGTTTCGGAGGATGCATGGCTCTTGACCTTCGCCTCTCCCGAGTCCGTATGCGAGTTGCAGGGATGGGACAAGACTGTAACTACCAATTGGGGTGAAAAAAGGCTAAAAGTATAATAAATAAAAATACAAATAATACAAATGTAAAAATAAATAAAAAATATAAGTCTCTTCTTTAAGACAAGGTTGCAGTCCTATTTCCTGACCCCCACGTACCTGTGACCCTGGATGTTCTTCACAGCATGCTCAGTCCAGTGTGATCCTCTCAGGCAGTAACACTACAACAGGGTCACAATTGTCAGGATCTACCTCAGTGGTCAGGTGGGCCTTGAACTTCTCTGCCCTCTTCTGCAGGGTGCCGTCCACCCCAGGCCCACTGGCAAACTGGAAGAAGTCCTGACGGAGAGAAGGGAAATGGAGAGCAAGTTAGACACGAGTCACACCGTAACAAACGCTGGCCGTGTGCAGCAGATTCAACATGTAGAATTATCAGGAATTTAATAGAAAATTACAGACTGTGTTCTGTGGTCAGATGTGATAGGATGGCCACCTGCTGCTTTTAACCAATTTACGGTGCGGTCTGTTTTGTCTTCTAGAACTGGGGAAGATATTCTATAATACAGACATCAGTAATGATGGGGTTTCATTGATGCCAGCTCACCTGTAACGTGGAGGTGAGGTAGTTGTCCTGAGACACAATGTCCACAGAGAAGTCTGTAGGTATCTCTCCTAGCTGCTGGTAGAGCACAGCGATGAGGCCCAGGTATAGATCCGGGCTCTCACTACGACACAGCAGGGCCAGCAGATGCTTCCCGTGCTCAAAGCCCTCGTACGTACACGGTCCCAATGAGAAAATACACAAATGCAAACTGCAGCTCACCTGGGGAGAGGGAAAGGCATAGAAGAGAAACAGAGAGAGGCAATCAGAAAGACAGTTAATTTTCAACTGCTTATGAACGAACACAAAACAGTAATGTGACATATCCAGGTTATTTTACAGCTCTTAGAGCAAGGCTGTAGTTGTCAGATGTCCTATTAAATATGGTGTATAGTGGTTGAGGATAGGCGCCTGAGGCAGAAAGACATATGACTACAGCATGGTTGCAATTATGTCAATTCAAATGTCTAAGTCCCAATCTCCTTTGATATTTCGCAATCTATAACGTCTAGTCTAAGTTCCTATTCACTTTATCTTCTCCATAAATCAGTCAAATATATCACATAGATCTTACTTCCGTTTCACCTAGCTCATTGAGATTTCTGCATAAATTGGTAATAAAATGTTATCTGATCTTCATCTAGGTCACAACAATAGACAAACACAGTCTGCTTAAAGCAATAACACACAAATAATTATACGTTTTCATGTCTTTATTTCAACACACCGTGTAAACATTCACAGTGCAGGGTGGGAAAAGTATGTGAACCCTTAGATTTAATAACTGGTTGATCCTCCTTCGGCAGCAATAACCTCAAACAAACATTTTCTGTAGATGCGGATCAGACATGTAGGAGGAATTTTGGACCATTCTCTTTACAAAACTGTTTCAGTTCCACAACATACTTGGGATGTCTGGTGTGAACTGCTCTATTGAGATCATGCCACAGCATCTCAATCGGGTTGAGGTCAGGACTCTGACTGGGCCACTCCAGAAGGCGTATTTTCTTCTGTTGAAACCAATCTGTTGTTGATTTTCTTCTGTGTTTTGGGTCGTTGTCCTGTTGCATCACCAAACTTCTGTTGAGCTTCAATTGGTGGACAGATAGCCTAACATTCTCTTGCTTAAATAAAGGTTACTTATTTATGATTTTTTATTGTTCATAAATTTGGGAATTCATTTTTCCGTCAATGATAACAAGCTGTCCAGGCCCTGAGGCAGCAAAGCAGCCTCAAAACATGATGCTCCCTCCACCATACTTTACAGTTGGGATGAGGTTTTGATGTTGGTGTGCTGTGCCTTTTTTTCTCCACACATAGTGTTGTGTGTTCCTTCCAAACAACTCAACTGTAGTTTCATCTGTCCACAGAATAGTTTGCCAGTAGCGCTGTGGAACATCCAGGTGCACTTTTGCAAACTTCAGACATGCAGCAATGGTTTGTTTTGGACAGCAGTGGCATCTCCCGTGGGGTCCTCCCATGAACACCATTCGTGTTTAGTGTTTTACGTATCGTAGACTCATCAACAGAGATGTTAACATGTTCCAGAGATTTCTGGAAGTCTTTAGCTGACACTTCAGCATTCTACACTGTGCTTTTTGCAGGACGGCCACTCCTGGGAGAGCAACAACAGTGCTGAACTTTCTCCATTTATAGACAATTTGTCTTATTGTGGACAGATGAACATCAAGGCTTTTAGAGATACTTGTGTAACCCTTTCCAGCTTTATGCAAGTCAACAATTCTTTATCTTAGGTCTTCTGAGATCTCTTTTGTTCAAGGCATGGTTCACATCAGGCAATGCTTCTTGTGAATAGCAAAGTCAAATTTGTTTTGTGTTTTTTAATAGGGTAAGGCAGCTCTAACCAACATCTCCAATCTCGTCTCATTGATTGGACTCCAGAAACGCTGACTCCTGACTCCAATTACAGTGGCTTGCGAAAGTATTCACCCCCTTGGCATTTTTCCTATTTTGCCTTACAACCTGGAATTAAAATAGATTTTGGGGGAGGTTTGTATTATTTGATTTACACAACATGCCTACCACATTGAAGATGCAAAAAGTCAATATACTGTCAGGTGACTCACCTTTTGTAGCAATTACAGCTGCAAGTCACTTGGGGTATGTTTCTGTAAGCTTGGCACATCTAGCCACTGGGAGTTTTGCCCATTCTTCAAGGCAAAACTGCTCCAGCTCCTTCAAGTTGGATGGGTTCCGCTGGTGTTTTGTGTGTGTTCCTGTTTTGTTTTGTTTTGTCTTGTTTTCTCACACACCTGGTTACATCCCCTCATTACTCTACGTGTATATTATCCTCTGTTCCTCCCATGTCTGTGTGTGACGCTTCAGGCTGGTTTTGTGCCGGGTATTGTTGTAACCCGTGGTTTTGTTATTTGTACCTATTTGTGTATTTGTGCGCTATCGCTTTTTCCCTTGGGCCGGAGTGTTGTGAAGCAGTTTGCGTCCGTCTGTTTTCCTCTGCCTGAATAAAGTGGTTCTGTTCACTCATCTCTGCTTTCCTGCACCTGACTTCCTACCAGTTGCGCACACTCTGACAGGGATGAATACTTTTGCAGGCACTGTAGCTTTTGGAGTCATTAGCCTAGGGGTTCACATACTTTTTCCAACCTACACTGTGAAAGTTTAAAGGATGTATTCAATATAGAAGAAAAATACAATAATTTGTGTGTTATTAGTTTAAGCACACTATGTTTGCCTATTATTGTGACTTACATGAAGATCAGATCAAATTCGATGACCAATGTATGCAGAAATCCAGGTAATTCCAAAGGGTTCACATACTTTTTCTTGCCACTGCAGCTCAGGTCTGGGCTATACTGAGTGATCTGGGCTGGGGTGGCTCCAGGAGGGTAGGTCTGCCTGGGGATGGGGGAGAACATCAGCTCAGTCCCATCTCTCGGCTTCATCCTGTGCAGCCTGTCCAGCTCCTCCTTCATGGCCTGACACTTTATCATTCCTAGGCAGGTTCTGTTCCTCACGGGTCTTGGTGTTTGAGCTAAAGTTATGGGATTAGGTTGTTGACGGCACACATACAACCCAGGAGAAGCTGCAACCTTGTGGCTAGCTCCTGGTTCACCCAGGCAGTTAGCGAGACACATTTGTACATCAGCTCGTACTGGTAGGGGCCCAGGAAAGGGTCCAGGTCTTGTAGGCCCACCCAGACCCAGCCCACCTCCTCTTCATTCTGGGAGGCAGAGATGTCCAGATCCTCCTCTTTGGGGTCCCAGTTGGCCAGACAGATCTCACTCTTTCAGAGGCCTTTTTTAGGGCCTGTTTCACCCCCATGGTCTGGTGCGTTGGAGGAACAGTAGTGGAGGAAGTGGAGGCCTGGTGGGATCATCTTCACCCCCTGGAAGCAAGACCCGACCTGCCAGCTCTTGTAGTTGATACCAAGCTCTGTGCCCTCAAGAACGCTCCATAACAACCAGGGTTGCCCCCTCCTCAAACAACCCCCATGCCACCTCAGGATTTATCATTCATCCATGTTTCTCAAACGTCAAATTTTGAAGATGTTGCAAATGTCAAGTTTCTAAGTGTTTAAGGTTAGGTTTAGCCATTATCTCTGAAATTGTAAGGGTTAAGTTTAGACATTAACTCTGAATGGTAAGGTAAGGGTTAAGGTTTGGGATAGGCTTTAAACAAAAATCTCAAAAACAACTTTATATTGCTGGATTCGAATTTACAACCTTTGGAATCAAAGGCAGATGATTATGTTAGGCATTAACTCCGAATGATCCACGTAAGAGTAAAGGTTTGTGATAGGCTTAAAACAAAACTCTCAAAAGTAACCTTCTATTGCTGGATTCATACTTGCAACCTTTGAACTAAGACACAGATAGCTACATACACCTGCCATCCCTGTCCACACAGCTCTAGCAAAATCAAAACCTAATTGAAGGTAAAAACGGTCACTATTGCCCCCTAGTGACCGGCTTTCATGTATGTGAACTGACGGATGGAAGTCGAATACTGATTTGTATCCAGTGCTCAAAACCCCCTAGAGTCGATTTAGCGTAATTTAGCGTAATAGTAAAAATCCCCATCAAAATCTGTGGCCCGTTAAATTAGCGATATCAGTTTTTTGTATGGGTACCAGTGAACAAAATGAATGGAAAAATATGGAGATTGTTTAGTGCCTAAAATAAGAGGTTAAATACATGTAAAAATATATATATATATTTGTGTCCTGATCATTCTTATATGTCTCAGATATAGGACAGACTTTTCCTTTAGAATGTATTTTCTTACTGCTAATCTATGTATGAAGCTGTTAGTCAACGTGTTTCTATGGGCTAATAGCAGTAAAGCCAAATTCAATGTTTCATCAAACAAAAATGTTTCGATACCTTAAGGAGTTCTAAAATTGTAAATCAAATAGCTAAATGATCCTTGGTATGACCATATTGAAGTAGACATTTAAAATGGTTAGGGTTAAGTTTATGGTATGGACGTCCCAAGGATCCAAGATAGCACTAACAGTGCTACAGAGTTCATGTAAACATGACTGTGCATGTGGAATATCTTTCCCCACAGAAACAAAAACCTAAAATGAGAAACGTTCTGGAAGTTATGCAACTTGGGGAGTTTCTTGTTTTTTGTCCATTTTGTTAACGATTTCTTATAACAAGAGAACTAAACAATAGGTCTCTAGTAATGGCCCATGTTTCGATCATTACAGGAATGAACAACCAATGATGCAGTTTAAGAAACCTTTATCAGTGGGCATCTTGAATACATTTCATAGAACAACAAATGTATCTATCGGTTTCACAAAAACAATATCTGGATTGTGAGATAGCTAAGAGTTATAAAATGTGTGTGCACCAAGGTATTACAAGTAAATATCTTCACTGCATTGTAAAACCATCCTCTAACAACCATAATTAATGGGGGGAACTCAGTCGGGTCTCAACTTACTGTTGAGAGTTAGAATAATAGAACACACAAGGTGCAATTTCAACATGTGGTTGTGCATCAGCAGTCACTTAATTAGCCCAAGTCAGGAAACCTTTTTAGATTGGCAAGTTAGTCTAGCGGCTAGCTATCTAAATTTATAGTAAGCATGATCAGTTCGTTTTTTTTGTGGCCCCCGCCCACATCAAAGTGGCCCATCCCTGATCTATGGTGACCTATAGCTTATACATGTGGGACTGTACAGACAAGAAGTAAAAGGTCATAAACAGAGGCCTATGCCTGACATACAAACTGTCATTCTACTCTACAAATAAGCTTTTTTGAAACAATTTTGATAAAAAATAAAAACATATTTTTTTCAAATTATTTTGTGGGTGTGTACAAACTCTGCAGCTTCTGCCAACAGTTTATCAGTGCCCTGATGAGTCTCATCCTCTTCCTGTTCTTTCCCTTCGTCCTCTGGGCAGTCACACACAGCGCTGTTCTCTTCTGTTTCCTCACCTTAAAGAAAGCAAAGGCAAAACATTGAGGATCCGTCTCATCTCATTACATCGTCGTTGACTGATATACATAATTTATACACATTAACTATCATTATTAAAAAATGAATCGTAAGTAACAAAAAGCATTCGCCAGAACCATAGTGAAACCTAGCCCTGTCTTTAAAGCAGCCTCACCAGGTCAGTGTGCCTGCAGTTCTGTCTGATCAGCACTGCCATCATCTCCACTGGCTTCTTCATGGCCCGCTGCTCTCTGCTGCCGCGCCCGTGTTCCTGATCCCAGCCCTGACACAGGAATTGCTCCGTCATACCATGGATGGAGCGCAACACGTGCTGCAGCTGCCATAATGAAGCATGGGAAAAGAGTGAATTATTAGGCATACTGTCAAATAAGAGATACACGTTGGAAATACATTTTGTACAATGATTGTGTTGTCATCTGCAATTCACATTTTTATTTCATACATTCAAGAAATCAATCATTCATTCAATCAATCACTTAAACAAACAAACAAACAAAGTTGTAATTGGAGTATAAGGCAAGGGGTAATTGTTTTCACAAAGGGGCATATTAGCTACATCCCCTGTCCATGGTCCTGAAACTGACACACAAACAAATACACACACATTTTTTTTACTATCCTTGTGGGGAGCAAAAAATTGATTTCCATTCAACATCCCATTTTCACTAACCCTTAAACTAACCCTAACCTTAACCATAACCCCAAATCTAAAACTAATTTAAGCCTAAAATATAATTTTTCCTTGTGGGGACCTGCAAAATGACACTGACAATTGTCATTGTTTTACTATCCTTGTGAGAACTCCTAGTCCCCATAAGGATAGTAAAACCAAACACACACACACACACACACACACACACATACACACACACACACACACACTACCTTTCCTGAGGGACAATGGTCCCTCTCTTTGGGTGTGTCAAAAGTGCCTGTCAGATTCTGTTCCAAGAAAACATACATGTCTGTTAGACAATAAAGGGATATACATGTGTTTAAAGGATATAGTATTCATAACAAATCAGTGAAGGCAGTAAAAACAAGTATTCCACTGTACAGACTTGCCCTGCATAATATTTGTGTAGGCTCAAGCTAGTGCCAGACTTATGGAATACGTTTTTCTGAAGTGTGAATTTTGCATCTGCCATTTTCCATAGTCAATATAACAGGTATAATAAATTAATAAAGACACAACTAATAGTTATGTTTGAGATAAAGCCACTTTGATCTTGTGAACAACAGTAACACACTTTCAACGATCTGATGGCCCACATACCAAATTCTGAAGTTCAACGAAGATTAGTTCTCTGTACGTGCTGAGTATATCCGTGTAGTTGCACCTGCGCTTACTGTAGGAGACACCCAACAGCAGAAACACCACGACGCTACGGAGCACAGGCCCGTTCACATACTGAAACATCAAATAGTGTGTGAGTTAACACATACCTGCCAGTCAGCTTGTTTTATTTCACATTCATTATTTGTAGATTTAATATGGAATACGTCCTGCGCGCAATGCGCGTAATTGAAAGGTTATTCTTGGGCGCGCGACATAAACTGTAAGTATTTGTCTATATTTAATCATGATCAAACTATTCAACATGCAACAGTTCAGAACAGAGAGAAACACTATAACATTAGTTTATCTACATGAATGGACCCCATCTCCAAGCTTTCCATTGATCTGGGACAGCACCCATCGTTACGCAAGTATGCATCACATGTCAGAAGGGAATGGCCACCTACCATTTATCATTTTCTATAGGATGATCTTCAGACAAGCAAATCCGTGTCCTCGGGAGCCAGCAGGAGCTGCGGGAGTTATTCGTGATCGGGCTGTGTACATTGTATCCAAAAGGTTAGTAGCCTATTTGGGTGTTTAAAAACGCTTTCATGGGTAAAGTCAACGTGTTGGCAAGCGGACCCAGGATGTGCAGTGATTTTTCCGAAGTTCCGTGGTTACCCAACATCGCCGAAATCCTACTGGCGTCTCTAGTTTCCCTCTCTGTCATGGGTTGCTAGCGGTGGGTTTAGGATTTCAGCAAACTCCAGTCCCATCAAGTCGAGGACAATTTCCACGATCAATCAATCACCTTTTTGGTTTCTTTCGGTTTCGTTGGAGAGATTATAGGAGCAGGGGAGCAACGTTGACAGGTTTAGGTTAGATGCTCCCCAATCAGCGGGCTAGGCTATGTACACTTTGGAGACCTTAAAATAGTTCTGTAAAACTGTCGTGCGTAATAGTATAATTATGCTGAAACTGTTGCTTTCAAACTGTTACATTACTAACCGTTGCATTCAAACTGTTCCATTCAAACTGTTACATTCAAGTCTATATACAAAGGAATGTCAAATTAATGCAAAAAAGCGTCTACTAAATGGCATATATTATTATTATTATTATTATTATTATTATATACAGTGGGGTCCCAAATGATTTGATCCCTTGATAAAGATTAGCAAAAAATACAAAAAATAAATAATACAAGTACTGAGCTATATTGTATGCTAAAAAAACTGACAAATTATGTTATTTTATACTTACACAATTAATCAGAGAAAGAGATTTTGTTTAACAAGTAAGTAAAAAAATATATTTTTTAAAAGTACCCTCACCTTGCAAGCGAGGATAATGATACGAGTATTTTTCTAAAATGCTTGATGAGAATGGAGAACACATGGGAGGGATCTTAGACAATTTCTATATACAGAATCTTTCCAGATCATTGATATCCTTCGTCTGTGCTTATGGACTGAAAAATTATACTCAAACCACAGGTTTTTAAATGGGAGTCAAGTCCGGAGACTGAGGTGGCCTTGCAAAATGTTGATTTTGTGGTGAATGAACCATTTCTTTGTGGATTTGATGTGTGCTTGGGGTTATAGTCTTGCTGGAAGATCCACATGATTCACTTGGCGGAGGCAAACAGGTTTTTGTCTAAAAGGTTGTGGTACTTGGTAAAGTCCTTGATGAGTCAGTCTGGTTGGGAGGGCTGCAATGATGTGTGGTTGGATTAAAGAATGTTTATGTCCAGTCAGTACTGGAACGCTTACTTTAGGCACAGACAGAATCAGCAAATCCCAACCCAGAACATTATGGTTAAAATGCCAAACTGATCTTATATCAGTGTCCAGACACACTGGCCACTTCATCTCTCATTGTGCTTACATCCAGAGCCCGAATGCACACAAACAGACTACTTAGTGTTTTTTGGGTGATTCTCACAAAAATGTAATTTTAAAGAGATATTCTTTGGATTTTTTAAAATCCACATTTTCATTTGGAGGAAAAAGAAGTCACTATATTATATATACAAAAGTATGTCGACACCCCTTCGAATTAGTGGATTCGGCTATTTCAGCCACACCTGTTGCTGACAGGTGTATAAAATCAAGCACACAGATAGACAAACATTGGCGGTAGAATGGCCGTCATAGGATGCCACCTTTCCAACAAGTCAGTACATCAAATTTCAGCACTGCTAGGGCCACCCCGGCCAACTGTAAGTACTGTTATTGTGGAGTGGAAACGTCTAGGAGCACCAACGGCTCAGCCGTGAAGTGGTAGGCCACATAGGATCACAGAATAGGACCGCCGAGTGCTGAAACACGTAGCACGTAAAAATGGTCTGTCCACGGTTGCAGCACTCACTATCGAGTTCCAAACTACCTCTGGAAGCAACGTCAGCACAAGAGTTGTTCATCGGGAGCTTCATGAAATGGGTTTGCATGGCCGAGCAGCCGCACACAAGCCTAAGATCACCATGCGCAATGCCAAGCGTTGGCTGGAGTGGTGTAAAGCTCGCCACCATTGGACTCTGGAGCAGTGGAAACATGTTCTCAGGAGTGATGAATCATGCTTCAGCATCTGGCAGTCCAACAGATGTATTTGGGTTTGGTGGATGCCAGGAGGATGCTATCTGCCCCAATGTACAGTGCCAACTATAAAGATTAGTGGAGGAGGAATAATGGTCTGGGGTGGTTTTTCATGGTTCTGGCTATGCACCTTAGTTAGTTCCAGTGAATGGAAATATTAACGCTGCAGCATACAATGACATTCTAGACTATTCTGTGCTTCCAACTTTGTGGCAACAGTTTGGGGAAGGCCCTTTCCTGTTTCAGCATGACACTGCCCCTGTGCTCAAAGCGAGGTCCATACAGAAAAGGTTTGTTGAGATTGGTGTGGAAGAACTTGACTGGCCTACACAGAGCCCTGACCTCAACCCCATCAAACACCTTTGGGATAAATTTGAACGCCGACTGTGAGCCAGGCCTAATCATCCAACATCAGTGCCCGACCTCACTAATGCTCTAGTGGCTGAATGGAAGCAAGTCCACGCAGCAATGTTCTAACATCTAGTCAAAAGCCTTCCCAGAATAGTGGAGGCTGCTATAGCAGCAAAGGGGGGACCAACTCCATATTAATGCCCATGATTTTGGAATGAGATGCTCGACGAGCAGCTTTCCACATACTCGCCAGAGACTCAAAACGTGCAGAGGTGTACTGCCAGGAGATAAATAAGCTTCAGACAGTAGGCTACGTGTCACTGGTGCCACCTGAGGTAGCTGAACGATCTACTGAGTCCTGGTTTATACCTACCATATTGTACATCACAATGGAAAAGATAGGATTGTGTTTAACTGTTCGTTCCAGCATAAAGGACAGTCACTCAATGACCTTCTCCTCCCTGGACCAACCTTGGGACCATCCCTGTCCTCCTCAGATTCTGTCAACATGCCGTAGCTGTAAGTAGTGACATCCCTTCTGCCGATGAAGCAAGAAACATTGTTAATGTACTGCGGCAGTTGATCCATACTATAGGCTTTTAGATACACCGTTGGGCCAGCAATGTACCGGCTGTCATCGAGCACATACTGCCCAAGGCTAGATCAGAAAGCAGTGAACTGTAGCTTTCCCAAAATAGCACGGACCTCCAGGAACCAACCCCTTTGGCAACATTGAAACTGCCTCAGAGACTCCTTGAGATATAAACACCACATTGTGTAGCTCTCAAAACCTACAATGAGGAATATCTACAGCATGCTTGCCCGTCAATACCACCCACTAGGCTACATCGTGCCTTTCACAACCCGAGCCAAGGTACTCGCCCAGGACCTGTGGAAAGAAGGGATAGTTTGGGATGAGCCCATTCAACTTCAGAGCCTGCTGGACAGATGGCTTTTCTGGGAACAAGAGATTCCTGACCTTGTCCAGATGGAACTCACCAGAACTTACCAGAACAGCACCACCATATGCTGACAATCCAAAGTCAACCAGAGACCTCCACATATTCTGTGATGCGTCATAGAGATCATATGGCTCTGTTGCCTACATGCAGATTGTGGATGACCAGAAGCAGATGCACATTTCTTTCATTCTGGCCAGGTCTCGCGTTGCACCAAAGAAGCAGCTGTCAACGCCACGCTTTGGGCTGAGTGCTGCACTTACTGGGGCTCAGCTGGCCAGTGTCCTCCAAGCAGAACTCACCCTGCCTATCGAACAAGTCATCCTCTGGTCTGATTCAACTACAGTCCTTCATTGGCCCAAGTCAGAATCTTGTAGATACTGTACAAGGTCTTCATAGGAAATTGTGTTGCAGAGATTTTGAACCTTACGGATGTAGTCAACTGGAGGTACCGCATGTAGATACCGCGAACAACACTGCGGATGACATCACTTGGGGCAATACCTTGAAAGAGCTGGTCCAACCACATCGATGCACCAAGGCCCTGAGTTCCTCCAGCACTTAGAAGATAGGTGGCCTTCAATGCCTTCTGCTGACCCGGAGCCTGATGACAGCGAACTGAAGAAATCAGCCTTCTGCGGACATGTGTCTGTCAGTTCCAGTCTTCAGCTCCTAACAACTAGATCCCTACACGGGGAGGCCGATCCACTCTCCAGTTCAACCAGCGAAGCAGCAGACTACATAGCCGCAGAGATCCTCCTCCTGAAGCAAGCTTAGATGGAATCATTTCGTGAAGAGGTAAAGGCCGTAATGTAAAACCGGTCTATTCCATCTAACAGCCATCTGGGTCCCTCGTCTCCTGAGTATGTTAAGGATTCAGGACTCCTTAGAGTTGGCAGTAGATTGAGAAGAGAAGAGCACCTGGAGATGGATGCTATGCACCCCATCGTCTTGGATCTGCATCGAGTGACTCATTCAAGATTTCAACTAGACTCTCCTCCATCCCGGCCCAGAGAGGGTTGTGGCGGAACAGGGTCGTAGATACTGGATTCAGCGGGAAGGGAAGCTATCCGGAAGCTTCAGCACACCTGTTTGCAATCCCAAAGATGGCGCATCAAACCTGACGCTCCAAAGATGGCAGACCTACCTCCGGCTCTTCTGCGTCTGTACAAGCCTGACGCTCCAAAGATGGCAGACCTACCTCCGGCTCTTCTGCGTCTGTACAAACCTGACGCTCCAAAGATGTCAGACCTACCTCCGGCTCTTCTGCGTCTGTACAAGCCTGACGCTCCAAAGATGTCAGACCTACCTCCGGCTCTTCTGCGTCTGTACAAGCCTGACGCTCCAAAGATGTCAGACCTACCTCCGGCTCTTCTGCGTCTGTACAAGCCTGACGCTCCAAAGATGGCAGACCTACCTCCGGCTCTTCTGCGTCTGTACAAACCTGACGCTCCAAAGATGTCAGACCTACCTCCGGCTCTTCTGCGTCTGTACAAGCCTGACGCTCCAAAGATGTCAGACCTACCTCCGGCTCTTCTGCGTCTGTACAAGCCTGACGCTCCAAAGATGTCAGACCTACCTCCGGCTCTTCTGCGTCTGTACAAGTCTGTCCAAAGATGTCAACCTACCTGCTCTTCTGCGCTCCAAAGATGTCAGACCTACCTCCGGCTCTTCTGCGTCTGTACAAACCTGACGCTCCAAAGATGTCAGACCTACCTCGGCTCTTCTGCGTCTGTCTCCAAAGATGGCAGACCTACCTCCGGCTCTTCTGCGTCTGTACAAACCTGACGCTCCAAAGATGTCAGACCTACCTCCGGCTCTTCTGCGTCTGTACAAGCCTCCAAAGATATCGCTCCAAAGATGTCAGACCTACCTCCGGCTCTTCTGCGTCTGTACAAGCCTGACGCTCCAAAGATGTCAGACCTACCTCCGGCTCTTCTGCGTCTGTACAAGCCTGACGCTCCAAAGATGTCAGACCTACCTCCGGCTCTTCTGCGTCTGTACAAGCCTGACGCTCCAAAGATGTCAGACCTACCTCCGGCTCTTCTGCGTCTGTACAAACCTGACGCTCCAAAGATGGCAGACCTACCTCCGGCTCTTCTGTGTCTGTACAAGCCATCCTTCTACTCTCCCGTAGTGGATTATTTCGGACTATTCAACATAAAAATTGAACGTCGCAGGGAAATGTGATGGGGCATCGTCTACAAATGAAATGCCCAGCCACTGCACCCACCTGACCTCCAGCAGAGCCTGGCCAATGCCAATGCCTTCCTGATGTCTCTAAGACACTTCATTGCACGGCCTGTTGGGAAGATGACTCAGACTTACCTGATGGATGCATTACGACTGCTGCTATCCTGGTCAAGGGTCAGACTTACCAATGGCCCAGTTAATTGGATATTCACAGCTGAGTAACATGGCACAGAATTGCAAACATTGTTAATCTTTAATCAACATTATAGAGCCCTAAACTGAGGAACTGTCTCTCTCACCATCTCTCTAATAAGAGTACAATCTCCATAACATCACCTACTCAATCAGTGTATAAATTCCAGAGGCATCAAACTCTAATTCAATGCCATTTAGCAGACAAAAGGGACTTAGTCATGTGTGCATACATTTTACAGGTGGGTGGTCCCGGCAATTAAATCCACTACCCTGGCATTGCAAGCACCATGCTCTACCAACTGAGCTACCAATGACCACTGAACAATTAAGTATTTCTTGTAGTTAAATGATACACCAAATGTAGGCCAAATTTTGACTCAGGAACAGGAGTGGAGAAATGTAATTCCTTTCTTTCAGCATCTTATGAGAATGAGCAGTTAGATAGGCCTACCGTCTGTAGAGATGCTATCTTTATCAGCATCATAAAAGTGGATAGTATTTCAACCACATAAAATATGTATCCAAGCTGAAATCTTGCCAGGAACCTGTTGGGTCGTTTTCACAGCTTTCTATTGATGTCATTTGGACATTCAATTTTTTTTGTGCATTTTCTCCCCAGTCTAGGGCAACATATAATGACAGAAGTTAAGCTATGTGTGTTGACAAGTTGACTAACAAATAGCCTACCAAAATGTTTTTTTTTAAATGCAGCCTACAGAGCATTTTCTAAATAAGCAGGATTAGTTGGTGCGGGCCTCAGATTTTCACTTTGTCCGATGTCAGGTGGTTGCGGATAGGTTATAAGCAAATGCGGGTGGATGAACAAACAGCTGACCCGCACACCACTAAAACGTATGCATATGCATCTACACCATTGGACACAACATCCTGATTTGTTATTATTATTAATTATAAATATGAATACTTTTTTTTATTACAAAGTATGTCATTGCCCTTTTAAGGAAACGTTGCCCCTTTAAGAGTTCTGGTGAGCAGCTGTGCCTCAACAATGCTGGAAACACTGGATGTAAAAATGCAATTGTAAACAAAGCCACATGCACAAATGAAGGAGTAGAGAGATAAATGTGGTAGCAATGGAAAACTGGCATCCCCAGCTTTCCAAATACATGAAGAATTGTAGAGCATTGACTGCAGGGTCAGAATGTTTCCCTTCCATGATTCTAGCAACTTCAATGTGCCTTGAGAGGAATATTGATCTTGCATAAAACACACAACCACAAGCCATATAGGTAAATAGGTCAACTATTCTATTTTGGGGGGATCTGATTTTGTTATACTAACATCACATGGCAACAATAGTAGCACTAGAAAGTTCCATCCTGAGTGATAAAGTATACACTTTGAATGACTTTGCCAGAAGCGACACCGCTGTGTGAGTTGAGAGCTGCAGTGATGCACATTACAGACTATTTCATTCCCTTCATCTGAAAGTCATAGTGTCAGCGACAATCATGTATTGAGACAAATGACAGACAGTAGCCTACAAGTAGATGAATAGAACTTGATTGAACATGAAATGTATTTCAATATGATTGAAATAGGCCTATAGCCTACTGTTTATATTGTAAACTGTCTAAACCTTTGGGAGGGTTCTATTCAGAAATGTCAAAACAGTCCACAAAGAGATCATACATGTTTGAAGTGTCTGTCTTATAGGAGATATAAGGTCAGTAAATATTTTTTTAACACACATTTAACCCCTTCTATAAAATGTTTTAACCGGTACGGGGTTACCTTCGTATGAGTCCTGTAACACTTGTGGGATCATAGAGTAAAACGGAGAATATCATGGTGTTTGAGTCTCCCTTTCCGTTTGGGGTCATATTAGTTTTTAGCCCAAACCGTTCGGACACTAGAAGTCTTCGTCTCCTGCTCTGACAAGCATTACTACTGTAGCTCTACCACTTTCCACCGCAGATGCGAAAGACCGACATAGGCGAATGCGGTCGATTGAGACGGAGGCCATACAAAAAACATCTCTAGCTTCAACAGATGGATTTTGATGGGGATGCTTGTATTATGGTAATTGGATTGATGCAGTCATCTCGGTATGTCGCTTGTTTGTATCAATTGCAAAGACACTGGCAACTTTGTATTTGTTGTCAACTTCGTTCTGAAGATATTGGAGGTCCCAGAGAGATGGACCACCATGTGATTCTATGTTTAGCAGAGATCTTGTGTGTATAAAGTGACTTGGGAGGAGTTTATGTTCTCCAAGTGGTCTGAGGCAGGCATTCACCTGGATAATTTCTCTTGGAAGAATAGTGTCGCATCCCTCCAATAGAGTTCCAGACAGTTGTAGAATCTATGCCAAGGTGCATTGAAGCTGTTCTGTCTCGTGGTGGCCCAACGCCCTATTTACAGACTTTATGTGGATGTTTCTATTGAGGGATGCGATGTCAGAGGGAGGCCCCAAAAATGGTCAAAGACTCCAGCCAACCAAGCCATAGACCATTCTCTGCTACCGCACAGCAAACAGTACCAGTGCACCTAGTTTGGAACCAACCGGACCCTGAACAGCTTCTACCCCGAAGCCAAAAGATTGCTAAATAGCTCATTGAATGGCTGTCCGGACTAGCTGCGTTGACCCTTTTTGTACTAACTCTACCCACACACGAATATGGACCACACACACACTCATCACAGATGCTGCTTCTACTTTCTATCTATCCTGTTGCCTAGTCACTTTAGCCTACCTATTTGTACATAGCTACCTCAAACCCATGCTTTAAGGGGGGGGGGGGGTTACTAAGCTAACACATGGAATTGTTTTTAGATGGCCATACCATGGATCATTTAGCTATTTGATTTTGAAGTTTAGGGCCCCTTTAGGTATCAAAATAATTCTAAATAAAATATTGAATAACACATTCAGAAATGGCAAAGGACAGCCAAAAATGTATGATAAGGAATACGGTTTTGAAGAGTGTCATATCTAAGAAATATGACACAATTTAACCCCTTTTGTTGCCACAAAACTACCTCCATACTAGGTGGTTTGTATGGGTTCCCTTCCCCTTCACACAAGTCCTGTGACACTTGTGGAGGTCGTAGACTAAAACAGAGAAGGCCATTGTGTTCATGGGTGTCTCCCCTTTCAATGGAGTGGTCATAATAGTTTGTAAGCCAAACATTTCCGTGAGAATACCAATTTTTGGGATGTCTCATGGTCTGACAAACACTGCTGTAGCTCGGCCACTTTCCACTGCACATGCAAAAGGGTGACACTGATGCGGTGGATTGAGACACTGCACATGCAAAAACTCATATCTCTAGTTTAAACTAATGGATTTATGGCAATTTTTTATTATGTTACTTAGATTGACGCAGGTGCATCAATAGACTTAAATTAACTTGGCATTGTTGGACAAGGACCCGTAAGTAAGCATTTCATCGTTAGTCTACACCGGTTGTTTATGAAGCATGTGATAAATAACATGTTGAGCCGACTCATCTCACCAATATTGTCATGCCACATACAGATCTTGGAAGATGCTTGTTTCCTTAAGAAGAGATCTCATATCCAAGGCAATTAAATGGTCGATTTTCAGTTTGTTGTTTATTGAGGAATCCTCCTGAGCGGTTTTAAACAGTTGTAAGACATACACAAGCAATGAATCATGACTAACTATTTACGGTGTATATCTCGATCAAACAAATTACAGAAGAGTAAAAAAAACAATACCATGGTCAAATGAATGGTCGCATTAACTTCTTTACAGAGCTGGTATCAGGTAACTTGGTCTGCTCCAAGAATACCCTTGCAGATTCAATTGAAGGACATTTTATTTCACAATTCCATAAAAAATGAAGTTCAACAAAATATCCTGTTTTCATTTTCCCAACAGCAATGTGCTTTAAAAAAAACTCTGCATACATTGTATAACACTTTAAATATGCAAATATTCTGTACTAATAGTGAACCATAGTCCACTCCTCAGACCAGGCAAGTGTGTCCCCGAAGACTGCAATTATGCTGCTACTCCCTACCACAGACTTTGAAAGGAGACCTTGAGGTGTGTGTCACTGGTTAATGGACAGAGGGGCACGGAGTCATAGAAACAGATCCATAACACACACAGTGTCTGTCTGTCCAACTTTAGAAGGTGTTTTTTATCTTGGAAGCGACCTGTGTGAGGATCTCTCCTATCTTCTTCTGCCAGTAGAGGACATGTTTGGACTCGGCACACCACAGCTCCCCGTGACGCGGCTCAGCGTTCTCACACCGCTTACGCACCTCTTCCTGCTGCTCCTACAGGGGACACAGAGAGAGAGAGAGAATGTGAGACACCATAGAACAACACAGAGCCTCCCACACACATACAAGCTCATACACACACACACACACACACCTCAGTGCCGTGTTGCATCTCAAACTTGTAGAAGAGGGCCCAGGCATCTCCCAGGTCTGGCTCAATCTTCACTGTCCTCAGGAACCACTCTCTGGCCTTAGTGATCTTACGCTCGCTCCAGAACAGCCTGCAACACACACACACACACACACACACACACACGAGCTGGTTACCGCCAGATTATGACTAATATGTTTACAGAGTGAAAGTAAGAGAGAGCGAGGGAGAGTTTAACCTACTGAAGGAATGACAGTTTTAAGTTTCAAGTTTGTAATTTTTTGCAATGTCACATGCACAAGCCTTTCTTGCAAACTCAAAACCCAACAATGCAACAATTAATAACAACATAATACTAGAACAAAAACACAAGAAATATGAAGCAAGCAAGCATACCATATACAGGCTCAGGTCCAATACCATATTTACAATGTGCTGGGATACTGGAGTGACGGCGGTCAACATGTACAGTACCAGTCAAAGGTTTGGACACACCTACTCATTCAAGTGTTTACATTTTTTACTATTGTCTACATTGTAGAATAATAGTGAAGACATCAAAACTATGAAATAACACATATTGAATCATGCAGTAACCAAAAAAAAAGTGTTAAACAAATCTAAATATATTTGATATTTGAGATTGTTGAAAAGTAGCCTCCCGTTTTGAACTCTGCACCGGTACCACTTGCCGGGTGGAAGCAGAGAGGATAGTTTATGGCTTGGGTGGGTGGAGTCTAACAACTTTCAGGACATTCCTAACACACCGCCTGATATAGATGTCCTGGATGGCAGGGATCTCGGCCCCAGTGATGTACTGAGCTGTCTGCACCACCCTCTGTAGCGCCATGCGATCGAGGGTAGTATTATTTCCATACCAGGCAGTGAAGTACTGAGCTGTCTGCACCACCCTCTGTAACGCCATGCGATCGAGGGGAGTATTATTTCCATACCAGGCAGTGATGTACTGAGCTGTCTGCACCACCCTCTGTAGCGCCATGCGATCGAGGGGAGTATTATTTCCATACCAGGCAGTGATGTACTGAGCTGTCTGCACCACTCTCTGTAGCGCCATGCGATCGAGGGTAGTATTATTTCCATACCAGGCAGTGATGTACTGAGCTGTCTGCACCACCCTCTGTAGCGCCATGCGATCGAGGGTAGTATTATTTCCATACCAGGCAGTGATGTACTGAGCTGTCTGCACCACTCTCTGTAGCGCCATGCGATCGAGGGGAGTATTATTTCCATACCAGGCAGTGATGTACTGAGCTGTCTGCACCACCCTCTGTAGCGCCATGCGATCGAGGGGAGTATTATTTCCATACCAGGCAGTGATGTACTGAGCTGTCTGCACCACCCTCTGTAGCGCCATGCGATCGAGGGGAGTATTATTTCCATATTTCCCAGGCAGTGATGTACTGAGCTGTCTGCACCACCCTCTGTAGCGCCATGCGATCGAGGGAGTATTATTTCCATACCAGGCAGTGATGTACTGAGCTGTCTGCACCACCTCTGTAGCGCCATGCGATCGAGGGAGTATTATTTCCATACCAGGCAGTGATGTACTGAGCTGTCTGCACCACCCTCTGTAGCGCCATGCGATCGAGGGGAGTATTATTTCCATACCAGGCAGTGATGTACTGAGCTGTCTGCACCACTCTCTGTAGCGCCATGCGATCGAGGGGAGTATTATTTCCATACCAGGCAGTGATGTACTGAGCTGTCTGCACCACCCTCTGTAGCGCCATGCAATCGAGGGGAGTATTATTTCCATACCAGGCAGTGATGCAGCCAGTTAAAATGCTCTCAATGATACAGCTGTAGAACTTTGAGGATACAAGGGCCAAACTATTTTAACCTCCTACAGCCTTTCCCGTTGTACCCAATCAGCTCCTTGGTCTTACTGACGTTGAGGGAGAGGTTGTTGTTCTGGCACCACACTGCCAGGTTACTGACCTCCTCCCTGTAGGCGGACTCATTGTCACCGGTGATCAGGCCTACCACTGTCATGTTGTCAGCAAACTTGATGATGGTGTTGGAGTCGTGCGTGGCCACGCAGTCGTGGGTGAACAGGGAGTACAGGAGGGGACTAAGCACACACCCAAGTGGGGCCCCTGTGTTGAGGGTCTGCTTGGCAGAGGTGATGTTGCCTACCCTCACCATCTGGGCTCGGCCCGTCAGGAAGTCCAGGAACCAGTTGCAGAGGGAGGCGTTCAGGGCAGTGTGGAGAAAAATTGAGATAGTGTCACATATGGATCTGTTGGGGTGGTATGCAAATTGGAGTGTGTCTAGGGTGTCTGGGACGGTGGAGTTAATGTGTGCCATGACCAGCCCCTCAAAGCACTTCATGATTACACAAGTGATTGCTACAGGGCAGTAGTCAATGTGCGAGATCACCCAATCCTCTGGGTTGGTGACAGCCCTCACACCCGACACAATGTTGTTGTTGTCAAAGGGTGCATAAAATGCATTGAGTTAGTCTAGTAGAAAGGCATCGTTGGGCAGATCACGGTAAGGTCATCCTTTGCAATCCGTAATGGACTGTAGTCCCTGTCACATGCGGCGGGCGTCGGAGCCCGTTGTAGTATGATTGCCTTTTGACTCGTTTGACGACTGAGGAGGGCATAGCGGGACTTCTTAGTCGTTCCTGTCCTTGGCCGTAGCCTCAGGGTTGTCTACGATAGCGCTGTGTGCGGTAGCCTTCGCCTTTATTTTAGCGTGTTAATCCAGGGCTTTTGATTGGGGCGAACCCTCACCGTGGGACAACATCACCGATACATTTTCCAATGAAGAAGGGTGCCAGAGGTGGTTAGGTCGTCAATGTTGTCGGCGGAGACTCTAAACACATTCCAATCAGCGGTAGCAAAGCAGACATGTAGCATAATCTTTGATTCTGGTAACCATTTCTTAATTGAGCGTGTCATGGGTACTTTCTGTTTGAGTTTATGCTAGTAAACAGTAAACAGGAGAACGGAGTCATGATCGGATTAGTCGAATGGCGGATGAGGAAGGGCTACATGCTTGCTTGTGGGTAGAATAACAGTGGTCTAGGACTTTATCACCCCTAGTGTCGTTGGAGATGTGTTGATGGAAGTTGGGCATCACATGTTTTCGTGATGGGAATTAATATCACCGACAACCAGAAAAGCACCCCCTGGATATAGGTTTCCTTGCTGGTTCAAAGCCTTGTACAGTGGGCCGGCGTGTTATTTTTATTATCCCGAGGTGAAATGTATACAACATTCACGATAACAGCTGAAAAGTCCCTCAAGAGAAAGAAGGGTCAGCATTTGACCATCAGGAATTCCAAGACGGGTGAACAGTGGGTCGACACTTCCATCGTGCTGGAGTTGGAGGCAAACCCCTCCCCCCTTGATTTCCCTGACTCCACTGCCCTGTCCGCCTGGTGAATGGAGAATCCATTGAGTTGGATAGTCATGGGGGTGTCTTGTCCGAGAGCCATGTTTCAGAAAATCAAAGAATATTGTAGTTTCGAGAGCAGAGCGGGGGAGAGTTTAACCTACTGAAGTAATGAAAGCAGAGAGAGGGAGAGTTTAACCTACTGAAGGAATGAAAGCAGAGCGAGGGAGAGTTTGTCCTACTGAAGGAATGAAAGCAGAGCGAGGGAGAGTTTGTCCTACTGAAGGAATGAAAGCAGAGCGAGGGAGAGTTGAACCTACTGAAGGAATGAAAGCAGAGCGGGGGAGAGTTGAACCTACTGAAGGAATGAAAGCAGAGCGAGGGAGAGTTTGTCCTACTGAAGGAATGAAAGCAGAGCGAGGGAGAGTTTGTCCTACTGAAGGAATGAAAGCAGAGCGAGGGAGAGTTTGTCCTACTGAAGGAATGAAAGCAGAGCGAGGGAGAGTTTGTCCTACTGAAGGAATGAAAGCAGAGCGAGGGAGAGTTGAACCTACTGAAGGAATGAAAGCAGAGCGGGGGAGAGTTGAACCTACTGAAGGAATGAAAGCAGAGCGAGGGAGAGTTTGTCCTACTGAAGGAATGAAAGCAGAGCGGGGGAGAGTTTAACCTACTGAAGGAATGAAAGCAGAGCGAGGGAGAGTTTGTCCTACTGAAGGAATGAAAGCAGAGTGAGGGAGTTTAACCTACTGAAGGAATGAAAGCAGAGCGAGGGAGAGTTTAACCTACTGAAGGAATGAAAGCAGAGCGAGGGAGAGTTTGTCCTACTGAAGGAATGAAAGCAGAGCGAGGGAGAGTTTAACCTACTGAAGGAATGAAAGCAGAGCGAGGGAGAGTTTGTCCTACTGAAGGAATGAAAGCAGAGCGGGGGAGAGTTTAACCTACTGAAGGAATGAAAGCAGAGCGAGGGAGAGTTTGTCCTACTGAAGGAATGAAAGCAGAGCGAGGGAGAGTTTGTCCTACTGAGACAGTACAGAGGGGAAGGTGGTCATAGCACAGATAAGAGGGGGGGTTGTGAGAGAAAGAGTGAAAGATTAATGTTCTGTAGTTTGGTAGTGTGTGTCGTACTTGGCCACGGCTAGCAGGACGTGTGGGTCGTGTTCACACTTCTTCAGAGCATCAACACTCTTAGTCTTCCTCTGGGGCCGTGCTTCCAGAAACACTGCCTCAGCCCAAAGGATACCTACAGAAAGACAGAGATATATGTAAATGCAATATGTAAGAGTATTTTCTCCATCCTGAACTGTTTCATGTTGAACTGATGATCATGATTAAATATAGACACAGTTAAAACACAAACAACTTTAACCTTCTGATGTCTGAGGACTAAATCATGTCAATTGAGTAAACACATCAGAATTCTGTTTTATTTACACTTCACTAGCTAGGTTTCCAACCAGTTGGCGACAGATTTCCATGCAAATATTCTAAAATCCACATAAATACAAAAAAACTACATTTCCCATCGGAGATGTTTACATCATCAAATTGACTTGTTGCGGATAAAAGGCTGTGCGTGATGACGTAACACACATACAAATGACTTGTGCAGTTAAATTCCTATGTACTGAATAAACAAATCTAATGTAAATGGGTTTCCATTGCATTTTCAACTCTACCGATGGGTTTGTAAAAAAATATTTTTGCGTTAAAGAGCAAATGTGCCCAGCAGCTCAAAGATACAGCATACCACATGATGAGATCATTATGATTTTGTTTTGTCAAACGGCAGTCAAGCATCGATCATCATGTCACCATCTTGCACTTTCACCACCCTGTGAAGTTTATAATTGATGTCATCTGCAGCCTAATAAACAGCTTTCCTGACGAGTCGTAGTGGAAAGACCACACACAATATCATCTCGTGACTCCAAGTTTATGTCAAAATGGTTATTATATCCATATTTGTGCATAAAGGAATTTCCACCGCCATTTCACAAAAAGATCCCACCTTGTCTAGATTATTTTTTTGTCGACATTTGGAAAGTTTACCGACACATTTGCTGTTTCCATCAGGTCTGTCGTGACATTATCTATCCGACGTGTACTTTACTCACATACAAATGTTAGATGGAAACCTGGTTTATGTGAGTAAATACATCTCATATTCTCAACAGTGAGACCAAGCTAACTGGGACAATCACCACTTGGATCTAGCAAACTAAAAAGACTGAGAATTGCTTTCCATCACACACACATTGTGACAGACTGTCTTACCTGAGTTGGGGCACTCTTGTAGGGCTTTAGCCATCAGTGTGTTGGCGATGTTCTTCAGCCCTGCCCTGAACTCCAATCTCACCGACTCCAACCTGACAACACACACAAACAAGGTACTGTGTATATATCAACCAGTTTGTGTGTTTTAAGAGTGTGTGTCTGTGTGTAAGCGTAATGCGTCTGTATATCTCACCATAGGTCTGGGCTCTGTGGATTCTTGAGGCGTGATTTCTCCAGAATGGATCTGGCCCTGGTCAGCTGGCCAACCCTCTCCTCCAGACGAGACAGCAGCAGCCACAGGGACATGGAGTGGGGACACTTCTTCAGCTACACACACACACACACACACACACACACAAACACACACAGAGTTAAGATGAATCAGTGTTAAACACACATAACTGAGCAACATTGAACTACTGTCGCTCTAACTACATGAATATATTCAGATATCTCTCATCATCCAGAATGCCCGCTCCTGTCTTCACGTCCAATCTCCCTTCCACTTCTCTCACCCCCTGGTTGTAGGCCTCCTTGGCCTTCTCTCTCCCTCGCTCCCCTTCCTCACCCCCTGGTTGTAGGCCTCCTTGGCCTTCTCTCTCCCTCGCTCCCCTTCCTCACCCCTGGTTGTAGGCCTCCTTGGCCTTCTCTCTCCCTCGCTCCCCTTCCTCACCCCCTGGTTGTAGGCCTCCTTGGCCTTCTCTCTCCCTCGCTCCCCTTCCTCACCCCCTGGTTGTAGGCCTCCTTGGCCTTCTCTCTCCCTCGCTCCCCTTCCTCACCCCCTGGTTGTAGGCCTCCTTGGCCTTCTCTCCCTCGCTCCCCTTCCTCACCCCCTGGTTGTAGGCCTCCTTGGCCTTCTCTCTCCCTCGCTCCCCTTCCTCACCCCCTGGTTGTAGGCCTCCTTGGCCTTCTCTCTCCCTCGCTCCCCTTCCTCACCCCCTGGTTGTAGGCCTCCCTGACCTTCTCTCTCCCCTTCCTCAACCCCTGGTTGTACTCCTCCTTGGCCTTCTCTCTCCCTCCTCACCCCCTGGTTGTAGGCCTCCCTGGCCTTCTCTCCCCTTCCTCAACCCCTGGTTGTAGGCCTCCTTGGCCTTCTCTCTCCCTCGCTCCCCTTCCTCACCCCTGGTTGTAGGCCTCCTTGGCCTTCTCTCTCCCTCGCTCCCCTTCCTCACCCCCTGGTTGTAGGCCTCCTTGGCCTTCTCTCTCCCTCCTCACCCCCTGGTTGTAGGCCTCCCTGGCCTTCTCTCCCCTTCCTCAACCCCTGGTTGTAGGCCTCCTTGGCCTTCTCTCTCCCTCGCTCCCCTTCCTCACCCCCTGGTTGTAGGCCTCCTTGGCCTTCTCTCTCCCTCGCTCCCCTTCCTCACCCCCTGGTTGTAGGCCCCCTGGCCTTCTCTCTCCCTCCTCACCCCCTGGTTGTACTCCTCCTTGGCCTTCTCTCTCCCTCCTCACCCCTGGTTGTAGGCCTCCCTGGCCTTCTCTCCCCTTCCTCACCCCTGGTTGTAGGCCTCCCTGGCCTTCTCTCTCCCCCTTCCTCACCCCTGGTTGTAGGCCTCCCTGGCCTTCTCTCTCCCCCTCCTGACCCCCTGGTTGTAGGCCTCCCTGGCCTTCTCTCTCCCCCTCCTCACCCCCTGGTTGTAGGCCTCCCTGGCCTTCTCGTTGTGCTCAGACTGCTCCTCTATCTGTCCCCTCATCATCCAGAGCTTGGGGAAGTCCTCGTAGTGTTTAAGAGCCTCGGTACACAGCTCGTGGGCCGCTTCGATGTTCCCCAAAACCCACTCCAGCTTTACTGACTTCATAAACACCTGCAATGGGACAAACACACACTCTGTATATACATTTTTCATCTTAGTCATTACATTAGAACACTTATATTCTCAGCAGCATTTCATTCTGAATAAAATCTTGAAGAAATAGCATTGAACAAATACATTTTTGGTGGCAAGACATCAGACAACCATTTCAAATGTAACTAATATCATGTTAATGATGCCAGGTGCAACATCCTCAAGCCTAGCCTGGGTGTTTCTACCTTCAATAACACCACATTGTTACTTTATCTGGCAAGGCAATGCTATGATCTCCTGGAGACAGACAGCACTTTGGCAGTTTCCCATCCAGTTGTGAATCTAGCAAGCCTGGGCATGGACGCATGGATAACACACCATTACCTTCATATAATACTTCCTCCCAAAACAAGTCTGAGGTCAGGTCCATCTCACCAATTGCTGCTGTTCTACCTGACCGAGAAGCAACCCCTACACACCTAGCACAGCCAGCAGCTTCCAGATTCACATTTCCCCTGTTAGTAAATGACTGAGGAAACTGTGTGTGTGTGTACACTCTGACAAGACAAATGAGTTTTGAAATATCCCCCTGGGGCTTTCGTTCTCTTTCACCCGACACTGATGAGGTTGGGCAAACTAGAAGATGGATGACTGTAGGACTCGCTCTGATTCAGCTCTTTGTATCCATAGAGGAGTCTTGGCTGACTGTAGGACTCGCTCTGATTCAGCTCTTTGTATCCATAGAGGAGTCTTGGCTAACTGTAGGACTCGCTCTGATTCAGCTCTTTGTATCCATAGAGGAGTCTTGGCTGACTGTATGACTCACTCTGATTCAGCTCTTTGTATCCATAGAGGAGTCTTGGCTGACTGTAGGACTCACTCTGATTCAGCTCTTTGTATCCATAGAGGAGTCTTGGCTGACTGTATGACTCACTCTGAATCAGCTCTTTGTATCCATAGAGGAGTCTTGGCTGACTGTAGGACTCACTCTGATTCAGCTCTTTGTATCCATAGAGGAGTCTTGGCTGACTGTAGGACTCACTCTGATTCAACTCTTTGTATCCAGTCTTGGCTGACTCTAGGACTCACTCTGATTCAGCTCCATAGAGGAGTCTTGGCTGACTCTAGGACTCACTCTGATTCAGCTCTTTGTATCCATAGAGGAGTCTTGGCTGACTGTAGGACTCACTCTGATTCATCTCTTTGTATCCATAGAGGAGTCTTGGCTGACTCTAGGACTCACTCTGATTCAGCTCTTTGTATCCATAGAGGAGTCTTGGCTGACTGTAGGACTCACTCTGATTCATCTCTTTGTATCCATAGAGGAGTCTTGGCTGACTCTAGGACTCACTCTGATTCAGCTCTGTATCCATAGAGGAGTCTTGGCTGACTGTATGACTCGCTCTGATTCAACTCTTTGTATCCATAGAGGAGTCAAGAACTACAATGGGTTGCTAATCTGACTAGGAGTGTGCCTTTGGCTTGAGGACAATTAAAGAAAGTTGATATGAAAACCAATAGAACAGGAGAGAGATGACATAGTGGTGGGTCTAATAGAACAGGAGAGAAATTACATAGTGGTGGGTCCAATAGAACAGGAGAGAAATGGCATAGTGGTGGGTCCAATAGAACAGGAGAGAAATGACATAGTGGTGGGTCCAATAGAACAGGAGAGAAATGACATAGTGGTGGGTCTAATAGAACAGGAGAGAAATGACATAGTGGTGGGTCTAATAGAACAGGAGAGAAATGGCATAGTGGTGGGTCTAATAGAACAGGAGAGAAATGACATAGTGGTGGGTCTAATAGAACAGGAGAGAAATGACATAGTGGTGGGTCTAATAGAACAGGAGAGAAATGGCATAGTGGTGGGTCCAATAGAACAGGAGAGAAATGACATAGTGGTGGGTCTAATAGAACAGGAGAGAAATGGCATAGTGGTGGGTCCAATAGAACAGGAGAGAAATGGCATAGTGGTGGGTCTAATAGAACAGGAGAGAAATGGCATAGTGGTGGGTCCAATAGAACAAGAGAGAAATGGCATAGTGGTGGGTCTAATAGAACAGGAGAGAAATGGCATAGTGGTGGGTCTAATAGAACAGGAGAGAAATGGCATAGTGGTGGGTCCAATAGAACAGGAGAGAAATGACATAGTGGTGGGTCCAATAGAACAGGAGAGAAATGGCATAGTGGTGGGTCCAATAGAACAGGAGAGAAATGGCATAGTGGTGGGTCTAATAGAACAGGAGAGAAATGGCATAGTGGTGGGTCCAATAGAACAGGAGAGAAATGACATAGTGGTGGGTCTAATAGAACAGGAGAGAAATGGCATAGTGGTGGGTCCAATAGAACAGGAGAGAAATGGCATAGTGGTGGGTCTAATAGAACAGGAGAGAAATGGCATAGTGGTGGGTCTAATAGAACAGGAGAGAAATGGCATAGTGGTGGGTCCAATAGAACAGGAGAGAAATGACATAGTGGTGGGTCCAATAGAACAGGAGAGAAATGGCATAGTGGTGGGTCCAATAGAACAGGAGAGAAATGGCATAGTGGTGGGTCTAATAGAACAGGAGAGAAATGGCATAGTGGTGGGTCCAATAGAACAGGAGAGAAATGGCATAGTGGTGGGTCTAATAGAACAGGAGAGAAATGGCATAGTGGTGGGTCTAATAGAACAGGAGAGAAATGACATAGTGGTGGGTCCAATAGAACAGGAGAGAAATGACATAGTGGTGGGTCCAATAGAACAGGAGAGAAATGACATAGTGGTGGGTCCAATAGAACAGGAGAGAAATGACATAGTGGTGGGTCTAATAGAACAGGAGAGAAATGGCATAGTGGTGGGTCTAATAGAACAGGAGAGAAATGACATAGTGGTGGGTCTAATAGAACAGGAGAGAAATGGCATAGTGGTGGGTCTAATAGAACAGGAGAGAAATGACATAGTGGTGGGTCTAATAGAACAGGAGAGAAATGGCATAGTGGTGGGTCTAATAGAACAGGAGAGAAATGACATAGTGGTGGGTCTAATAAAGAAGTAAATGGAAATACATTTTCCAGATTATAAAATAAAATCATTGAAAATACTTCACCAGAAAGCATGACTTGGCCAGAGGAATCGAGGATCATTAGTTTATTTTTTATATTTTTTACTGTTTATCGTTTCAAATCACATGCTTATAGATCTATGTCTTTTTGGGAAGCCTGCAGTGCGCGTGGCAATAGGCCTAGCTGATTATTGAGCTGCAGCTGTCAGTGAAAAACATTAAGCACACATAGAAACTAAAAAGTTATTACTGAAACCAAACTGCTCCATGAAAATGCACATAATGATAATCTTACCTGGCACCAAATGGTTTAACATGCGAATGCATTTAGAATTGTTGCGCAATGAATGGGCTTATATAAAAGTGCATATTTTCCTCCATCAGGAGAAATCCCACTCAAAATAGGCTCTGTACTCTGGGCGTGTATGACAGTTGTGTGGGATGAATAAGATACATAATGACCAACGAAAATAGGCTCTGTATGCTGGGCGTGTATGACAGTTGTGTGGGATGAATAAGATACATAATGACTAACGAAAATAGGCTCTGTATGCTGGGCGTGTATGACAGTTGTGTGGGATGAATAAGATACATAATGACCAACGAAAATAGGCTCTGTATGCTGGGCGTGTATGACAGTTGTGTGGGATGAATAAGATACATAATGACCAACGAAAATAGGCTCTGTATGCTGGGCGTGTATGACAGTTGTGTGGGATGAATAAGATACATAATGACCAACGAAAATAGGCTCTGTATGCTGGGCGTGTATGACAGTTGTGTGGGATGAATAAGATACATAATGACTAACGAAAATAGGCCAATTTCATTCCACCACATTATGCACATTAACCTATATACCGATAAGCTTGATGGTCAAATGTATTTCCATCGACTGATATTTCCATCAATTAATAAAAAGCATTATTTTGCTATGGGATTTTTTTTGGCCGACAAAAGTTTTATCAGCTTTTCATTTGGATGTATTGGCCGAAAGCAGGCAGTTGCCGGCTAACGGAAACCCTGACACACCACCCCACACTCACCCTGGCAGTAGGAGCACTGCTGCGGGCCTTGGCCAGTAGTCGACGTGCTCTCTCATATTCATTATTCTCAGACTCCAACTTCACAGCAGCCAGCCAGATCTCCTCACTGTTAGGGTTAGCCTGGACACAGACAGATAGGAGGAAGGGTGTTTTACTTCCACCAAATGTTGGTTTACTTTGCTGTGTACCCTGTTGTTTTAAAGAAAGATACTGTTGGAATAAGCATGTTTACTCCGGCTAGCAAGCGCATTGCTCCTCTCTCACCTGGAAGGCCAGAGCCAGGATGCTACGGGCAGCAGGCACGTCCTCAGCCAGCCACTTAGACTTGGCCCCCATCAGCCATAGCACCTCAGCCTTGGGACAGTGAGCCACTGCCCTCTGCAGCAGTGCCTCCAGAGACTCCCTGGGGGGGGGGGGGGGGGGGGGGTGGATAGTGAGAAGTAAAAGGGTGCATCGTGGAGAGATAGAAAGGGGGTCAGATGAGAAGAAAATGAGGGAGTGAGAGAGAGATGTGGGTAAAGACAGAGGGAGGAGAAAGGAAATAGAGATTGAATAAGTAATGGTGAGAAAGTGTGAGGACAGGCAGGCTTTGAAACAGTGATTGATCATAACTAACCGTATGGGTTTGGTTAGCTAAATTAGCAAGTCAAATCAAATCAAATTGATTTATATAGCCCTTCGTACATCAGCTGATATCTCAAAGTGCTGTACAGAAACACAAACAAGTCTGTTTGTTACCAAGGCAACTATTGTCGCTATCTAGTAAACGGGCTAGCTACTTCAGTGGATGTTAAACACATTTCTCCCTGTAAATGAACACATTTCTAGCAGTAAAATTTGTTAAATTACTGCCATGGTATAAATCGGATAATCAACTTGGGGCTCTATGCGTTCTCTGGAAAATAGGTTAGTTCCACAGAGTTGAGGATCCCTGGTTAAATTAATGAAAAGCAACTAATGAAATTGATTGGCTTCTATTGAATCATTTGCCAATGACAACGTGCCATAGTGATGATATCTACTTTGATACAATTACAATCAATAGGTACAGGCATTTAATTCAACTTTCAACACATACCTAGTGCCGTGGTTCTTCTCGAAGTAGGCTGCGCGGAGCCACACACTCTTCTTGCTAGGGAACATCTGCAGGGCGTGGGCATAGATGGCACGGGCACACTCCAGAGCCCCATGGGACACACACTGAAATAAAAAATAATTACAGATAATGTATCAAACTAAGGACATGCCATATGTGTCTAATATAAACTGAGTATCTCGATAATAGATCCAGGGGGATCGCAATATTAGAGGATAAGGAATGGGTGAAAGGTCGTCATGCTTACACTCTCTGCATCCTCCATCCAGGTGTGTTTACAGTCCTCCTCCTCGATGCCGATGCCAATAACCGCCCGGATCACCGCCTGGCACGTTGCCACGCTGCCAGCTTTATCACATTCCTCTGCATCCTGGAGACGAGGGGGGAGAGGCAGAAAGAATAGGTTGAGCGAGGAGAGGACAGAGAGTGGTACGGACGGGAGGGAAAATGAAAAGACGAGGGAGGGAAGGAAGAGAAGAAGAATCGTGAGAAAAGTTTGAAAGGGAGAGGGGGAGTTGAAAGGATGGACAGGCGGGAGAGGCAGGAGAGAGCGAGAGAGAACCACAGGCAAGCCAGTGGAATGCTAGAGCAACAACAGAGTGAATTATGTGAAAACATGTCCCCAAATGCTCTAAAAAAACAACCAGGGATCCTCAACCATTTATAGACTGATTTATGGGCGGCCAGGGCTTCAAACTGTACTGGGGAAAAACATGATCTCTTTCTTTTGAGTTGAATCAATCCAGTGTTTGATCTGGCTCTGTAGTGCCAAACCCATATGCTTAATATTACCCCTGTGTACTCCAATATACCTCCCATGCCTGTTCCAGAGAACTGTTGATGGACCACTTCACTTTAGAGCCAAGAAAAAAGTAAAAACAAGGGGAAAGAAAGCAAAGAAATAAATCCGACAGATAATTGCAATCCAAAGCTTGGTTGCACAACAATAAGTGTAAGTTGAACAGAGGTGAAATGCACGGAGGTCAGAAAGACATCAGTCACCTACCTGCAGGAAGTGACACACACACACTGTGCAAAGTGTTTGAGTGCTCCACTTGTTTTGTGCTGCAGTGATTAAATAACATGGACGACAGAGTTGTTCCAAATGACTCTGGCACGCCAGCACCTCTGAAGAGAGGAAGTGACTATAGTATCCTTTTACAGAGTGGAGTCAAGGGCAACACCGGCATGATTTGAGTAAAGGGTGAAGGGACTTTTCAACATTAGACGTTTTCCAAAAGCTGGGGTGAAGCGGAAGGCTTTTGTATCATCTACAACTTCCGGGTTGGAGCGAGCGGTCGCATCCGCACTCGGTCCGCAGGTAGTATTACATTTCATTATAGTACAACGGTTTGATTTGTCTAATCTTAGCAATTTCTTCTTAGCTAGCTACATAGCCGTCTTTGTATCATAGATAATTGCGTAATTATCGTATTTCGTCGTCCTAACGCAGTCTACACTGCTATCTGCCCTGCAGCTAGCCAGCTAGCTAACGTCCACCGTCTACCGATTAGCAGCACAACTATTACACTCAACTGAACGACTTGATTAGTGTAGTGTTAGCTAGCTACATAGTTGTCTTTGCTGTCTTCGTATCCAAGATAATTGTGTAGTTTAGAGTGTGTAGTTTTAGAGTGATTATCTTAATTTACCGAGGTTAGCTAGCCAGCTATTTGTCGTCCGTAACGTAGGAGACACTGCTAGCTAGCCAACAGCTAGCCAACGTCTACCGAACAGAACTTCCGCACTCAACAACCCGGTCGCATTTCGCTTCGCTCCACAGGTAGTATCACATTTTTCATTTAATTTCATTACAGTACAACGGCTTGATTTGTTTGATCGTAGCTAGCTACATAGCTAGCTACATAGCCGTCTTTGTATCAAAGATAATTGTGTAGTCTAGAGCGATTTCCTAGGTTAGCTAGCCAGCTATTGTCGTTCTTTTAACGCAACGTAACGTAATCAACACTGCTAGCTAGCCAGCTAGCCCCGAATAGCAGCACAGTAGAAACTATTACACTCAACGGAACGACTTGATTAGTGTAGTGTCAACAACGCAGCCACTGCCAGCTAGCCTACATAGTCAACAACGCAGCCTCTGCCAGCTAGCCTACTTCAGCAGTACTGTATCATTTTAATCATTTTAGTCAATAAGATTCTTGCTACGTAAGCTTAACTTTCTGAACACTCGAGACGTGTAGTCCACTTGTCATTCCAATCTCCTTTGCATTAGCGTAGCCTCTTGTGTAGCCTGTCAACTATGTGTCTGTCTATCCCTGTTCTCTCCTCTCTGCACAGACCATACAAACGCTCCACACCGCGTGGCGCGGCCACCCTAATCTGGTGGTCCCAGCGCGCACGACCCACGTGGAGTTCCAGGTCTCCGGTAGCCTCTGGAACTGCCGATCTGCGGCCAACAAGGCAGAGTTCATCTCAGCCTATGCCTCCCTCCAGTCCCTCGACTTCTTGGCACTGACGGAAACATGGATCACCACAGACAACACTGCTACTCCTACTGCTCTCTCTTCGTCTGCCCACGTGTTCTCGCACACCCCGAGAGCTTCTGGTCAGCGGGGTGGTGGCACCGGGATCCTCATCTCTCCCAAGTGGTCATTCTCTCTTTCTCCCCTTACCCATCTGTCTATCGCCTCCTTTGAATTCCATGCTGTCACAGTTACCAGCCCTTTCAAGCTTAACATCCTTATCATTTATCGCCCTCCAGGTTCCCTCGGAGAGTTCATCAATGAGCTTGATGCCTTGATAAGCTCCTTTCCTGAGGACGGCTCACCTCTCACAGTTCTGGGGCGACTTTAACCTCCCCACGTCTACCTTTGACTCATTCCTCTCTGCCTCCTTCTTTCCACTCCTCTCCTCTTTTGACCTCACCCTCTCACCTTCCCCCCTACTCACAAGGCAGGCAATACGCTCAACCTCATCTTTACTAGATGCTGTTCTTCCACTAACCTCATTGCAACTCCCCTCCAAGTCTCCGACCACTACCTTGTATCCTTTTCCCTCTCGCTCTCATCCAACACTTCCCACACTGCCCCTACTCGGATGGTATCGCGCCGTCCCAACCTTCGCTCTCTCTCCCCCGCTACTCTCTCCTCTTCCATCCTATCATCTCTTCCCTCTGCTCAAACCTTCTCCAACCTATCTCCTGATTCTGCCTCCTCAACCCTCCTCTCCTCCCTTTCTGCATCCTTTGACTCTCTATGTCCCCTATCCTCCAGGCCGGCTCGGTCCTCCCCTCCCGCTCCGTGGCTCGACGACTCATTGCGAGCTCACAGAACAGGGCTCCGGGCAGCCGAGCGGAAATGGAGGAAAACTCGCCTCCCTGCGGACCTGGCATCCTTTCACTCCCTCCTCTCTACATTTTCCTCTTCTCTCTCTGCTGCTAAAGCCACTTTCTACCACTCTAAATTCCAAGCATCTGCCTCTAACCCTAGGAAGCTCTTTGCCACCTTCTCCTCCCTCCTGAATCCTCCTCCCCCCCTCCTCCCTCTCTGCAGATGACTTCGTCAACCATTTTGAAAAGAAGGTCGACGACATCCGATCCTCGTTTGCTAAGTCAAACGACACCGCTGGTTCTGCTCACACTGCCCTACCCTGTGCTCTGACCTCTTTCTCCCCTCTCTCTCCAGATGAAATCTCGCGTCTTGTGACGGCCGGCCGCCCAACAACCTGCCCGCTTGACCCTATCCCCTCTCTTCTCCAGACCATTTCCGGAGACCTTCTCCCTTACCTCACCTCGCTCATCAACTCATCCCTGACCGCTGGCTACGTCCCTTCCGTCTTCAAGAGAGCGAGAGTTGCACCCTTTCTGAAAAAACCTACACTCGATCCCTCCGATGTCAACTACAGACCAGTATCCCTTCTTTCTTTTCTCTCCAAAACTCTTGAACGTGCCGTCCTTGGCCAGCTCTCCCGCTATCTCTCTCAGAATGACCTTCTTGATCCATATCAGTCAGGTTTCAAGACTAGTCATTCAACTGAGACTGCTCTTCTCTGTATCACAGAGGCGCTCCGCACTGCTAAAGCTAACTCTCTCTCCTCTGCTCTCATCCTTCTAGACCTATCGGCTGCCTTCGATACTGTGAACCATCAGATCCTCCTCTCCACCCTCTCCGAGTTGGGCATCTCCGGCGCGGCCCACGCTTGGATTGCGTCCTACCTGACAGGTCGCTCCTACCAGGTGGCGTGGCGAGAATCCGTCTCCACACCACGTGCTCTCACCACTGGTGTCCCCCAGGGCTCTGTTCTAGGCCCTCTCCTATTCTCGCTATACACCAAGTCACTTGGCTCTGTCATAACCTCACATGGTCTCTCCTATCATTGCTATGCAGACGACACACAATTAATCTTCTCCTTTCCCCTTCTGATGACCAGGTGGCGAATCGCATCTCTGCATGTCTGGCAGACATATCAGTGTGGATGACGGATCACCACCTCAAGCTGAACCTCGGCAAGACGGAGCTGCTCTTCCTCCCGGGGAAGGACTGCCCGTTCCATGATCTCGCCATCACGGTTGACAACTCCATTGTGTCCTCCTCCCAGAGCGCTAAGAACCTTGGCGTGATCCTGGACAACACCCTGTCGTTCTCAAATAACATCAAGGCGGTGGCCCGTTCCTGTAGGTTCATGCTCTACAACATCCGCAGAGTACGACCCTGCCTCACACAGGAAGCGGCGCAGGTCCTAATCCAGGCACTTGTCATCTTCCGTCTGGATTACTGCAACTCGCTGTTGGCTGGGCTCCCTGCCTGTGCCATTAAACCCCTACAACTCATCCAGAACGCCGCAGCCCGTCTGGTGTTCAACCTTCCCAAGTTCTCTCACGTCACCCCGCTCCTCCGCTCTCTCCACTGGCTTCCAGTTGAAGCTCGCATCCGCTACAAGACCATGGTGCTTGCCTACGGAGCTGTGAGGGGGACGGCACCTCAGTACCTCCAGGCTCTGATCAGGCCCTACACCCAAACAAGGGCACTGCGTTCATCCACCTCTGGCCTGCTCGCCTCCCTACCACTGAGGAAGTACAGTTCCCGCTCAGCCCAGTCAAAACTGTTCGCTGCTCTGGCCCCCAATGGTGGAACAAACTCCCTCACGACGCCAGGACAGCGGAGTCAATCACCACCTTCCGGAGACACCTGAAACCCCACCTCTTTAAGGAATACCTAGGATAGGATAAAGTAATCCCCCCTTAAAAGATTTAGATGCACTACTGTTCCACTGGATGTCATAAGGTGAATGCACCAATTTGTAAGTCGCTCTGGATAAGAGCGTCTGCTAAATGACTTAAATGTAAATGTAAATGTAAGACTGTTGTTTATTCAGTGGGTCACAGGAATATAACAGGAGCTGGAAGTGGCTCACATCACTTTGTGCTTTGCAGCACAGTGGTGTTTCCTGCTCTAAACTCTCACCTCTCACACACACTTTCTCCCTCTCACCTGTATCCACTGTTCTCTGTTGATCTCGACCCCATTGGCCCCGAGTGATGTGATGGCTCTGTCAACTATCTTCTCCACCATTTGCGTATTCCCGTTGGCCTCCTCCAGCTTGGCGGCGGTGATCCAGATGTGTCGGTCCGTAGGGATGTTCTCACGGGCCTTGTTCAGGACACGTCTGGCATTCTCATAGGTCTCCAACCGCGCCAGTGCCAGCCACAACTACACAGGTAGAGGGGGCAGGAAGGTGAGGGAAGGGGGTGTAAAGAAATAAAATAAAAAGAAGATATTTTGGGATGAGCAGTCAGGGTCAGAATGCAGAAAGTAGAGTTGTATGAGACTGGGTCCTTATGAGAACATTTCACAATATCAATGTGTGTACCTCCACGCTAGTGGGACAGCACTCCACAGCTCTGCTCAGCATGATCCTGGCATCCTCTGGCTCCTCCAGTTCTACAGCAGTTTTCCACAGACGAACTGACTTAGACACATTCTCCAGCGCTGTGGGACACACAGAGAGAGGAGTTACACCTGGGGTTCCCAAACTTTTTTGGCCCGTGCCCGAATTGTATAAATGACTGATCGTTTGTTCGTTCGACATGGTGGGATCTTTTTGTCTGTCAAATTAATTATGGGTGAAACGACAGTGGCAACACCTTTATGTGCTAATATTGATATAATAACCATCGTATGAAAGTCAAATTGGGAGTCATGGGATGACATGGTGCATTAGGTCCTCCCACTGCGACCCAGGAAACTTCACAGGGTGGTGAAAGCCCACGGTATGACCAGAGTAGGCACAAAGGCCATTTAACGCAACAGGTTTTGTGACAAAACGACCAGTAGAGTTGAAAATGAGATAGATTGAACACATTGAACATTCCATTTTTATTTGGTACATGAAAACATAAGTGAAAAGGTACATTTTGTGTGGATTGTCATAATGTGACTTATCTGCAACAAGTCTGTTTTGGTGGTGGTAAAATGCATATTTTCTTTAATGCAGATTTTTTAAAGATTCGCATGAAAATTGGTTGCCAGTTGGATGGAAACCTAACTACAGATTATGTTCTTCCCCCGTCATTTTCAAATCCGGCGATCCCACATGGGATTTCTGTTACAGCCTTCATTTCTTCAACAAACTGTATTTTTTGTAGTTACTTAAGTAAATACCTGTAGTCAACTTGTGCAAAACATTAGATGAAGCAGATTGAGTTCTTCATTTGGTCTGTCACGATTTCACATTAGGAACCACCTTAGTTCCCCAGAACAGTTGAGCTAATCACGTGTTTCTTTGTAAATAGCACAATGGGAGAAAGAGTCCAGGTGTGTAGCTTTCTGCCGTGATTGAGAGGTCAAAGCTCTTTGGATGAATTATCTGTACAGATATCACTGCTGCCATCTCCATTTCCTTGTGTTTTTTCCTCCTCTCCGTTGTCGGCTCCTGAGGCTTCTCCCAGCGACTGCACACCTGCTGCTCCAGAGCCAGAGCTCTTCTTCCTCCAGACAAGTCTGTCAAAATGTCTTTCTCTTATTAACATTCACTTACAAATGTCCAAACTCACTAAATTACATTCGGTAGCTACAACCTATACTTTAAGAACTTTATGAGCTGGATTGCCTGTCTTCGCAATTCGTTTATTTTCATTTGTGCTAGTTAGCATATTTAGCTAGCAGTCACTATACGCCATTACCTGTGCTAATTTTGTTAGCATTCTGGTGATAGACACCCAATAGTTTTTTTGTTGCATTTTTAGTGCCCCCTTGTGTACGAAGACGGTAATAACGTAAATCCGGACGACATGACGATATGAAAATCTGGATATTGTCCAACCCTAAAACACAAAAATCTCTGCAAAAACATTTCATAATGTAATCATGGCAATTATTTTAATATCAACACATTCCTTCAATCTTCTAGGTACACTGTGATGGATAAATAGAGAAGGTTTTTCTTTTCTTTCTATTGTGAAATACAGACAGGGGCAGCCCAGATATGTAAGGGCTGAAGACTTTCACAGGAAGCAAAACATACAGTCTCTCAAAGAAGTATGCTGCTGGGAACAGCACTGTGTGTGTAATGGAGCAGTGCTCCCACCATGACAGAGTGTAAATAGAGGGTGTGTCATGGCTAGAAGTGTCAATTGGGATAAGAAACAAGGTTCAATGTTGGGTTCAAATGTAGTGATGGCCTGTTGAACTTTTTATTTCCCTCTTCTCTCAGTCTTTCCTTTCATTACTAGTCCAAGCTCAATAGTCTCAATAGCAGACAAGTAAGCCTTGTTCACACTGCAGGCCTTAATGATTACATTCGTTTTGTTTTTCAAATTCATATTTAAATACTGACTGTCCAATAGAGCCAGGCCGATATGGGATTTTTGGATCCAATTCCAATTTTAGAGTGGAAATATTCACCGATAACTGATATACAGGGCATTTGGAAAGTATTCAGACCCCTTGACCTTTTCCACTTTGTTACGTTACAGCCTCATTCTAAAATGTATTACATAAAACTGATTACTCAATCAATCGACACACAATACCCCATAAAGACAAGGTGAACACAGATTTTTTTAATCAAATTTTTTAAAAAATATAAAAAACAAATGCCAAATTTACATAAGTATTCAGACCGTTTGTTACGAGACTCGAAATTGAGCTCAGGTGCATCCTGTGTCCATTGATCATCCTTGAGATGTTTCTACAGCTGGACTGGAGTCCACCTGTGGTAAATTCAATTTATCGGACATGATTTGGAAAGGCACACACTCGTCAGTACATAACAGAGCCATGAGGTGGAAGGAACTTACCGTAGAGCTCCGAGACAGGATTGTGTCGAGGCACAGATCTGGGGAAGGGTACCCAAAGAATTCTGCAGCATTGAAGGTCCCCAAGAACACAGTGGCCTCCATCATTCTTAAATGGAAGAAGTTTGGAACCACAAAGACTCTTCCTAGAGCAGGCCGCTCAGCAAAACTGAGCAATCATTTACATTTAAGTCATTTAGCAGACGCTCTTATCCAGAGCGACTTACAAATTGGTGCATTCACCTTATGACATCCAGTGGAACAGTAGTGCATCTAAATCTTTTAAGGGGGGTGAGAGGGATTACTTTATCCTATCCTAGGTATTCCTTAAAGAGGTGGGGTTTCAGGTGTCTCCGGAAGGTGGTGATTGACTCCGCTGTCCTGGCGTCGTGAGGGAGTTTGTTCCACCATTGGGGGGCCAGAGCAGCGAACAGTTTTGACTGGGCTGAGCGGGAACTGTACTTCCTCAGTGGTAGGGAGGCGAGCAGGCCAGAGGTGGATGAACGCAGTGCCCTTGTTTGGGTGTAGGGCCTGATCAGAGCCTGGAGGTACTGAGGTGCCGTTCCCCTCACAGCTCCGTAGGCAAGCACCATGGTCTTGTAGCGGATGCGAGCTTCAACTGGAAGCCAGTGGAGAGAGCGGAGGAGCGGGGTGACGTGAGAGAACTTGGGAAGGTTGAACACCTTCCCAATCGAGGTCATATTGCCGCATTGTATCATGTATTTGGATATTTCTGTTAGGGAACACTACCCGGTGAAGTGTGCAATAACTAAATTCGCCCTTGCACTCCTAAAGAATGCTTTTTTAAAAGCTTTGGCAAAGTCCACAAACTTAGTCTACTCTCTTCGTAACAGATTCTAGTTTTGGAAACAGAAAACTGTATTGAGATAAAATGTTTAATCGATGAGAAAATTTGCAGATGTTGGCAAAAATCCATCTTCTCCTACTGCCAGCCACTGGGTTCCCTCTCATCACCATATTTGGTAGTGCGTGGAAACGCCTACCGGATGCTTCACATTTATACATCCGGTGAAATATCTTGCTCATTGTTCCATCTGTGGTTGGGGTTTAGCATAGGGACATCCCAAGGATCCCTGATAGCATCATCCCTCAGGGGACATCGTCAAGTCCTCTCACACAGCTAGTTAGCTGGACAGCTTGCACTCATCACAGAAATGGCGATTGGCGAAATGTGAATAAGGACCAGTCCCTACCAAGTGACATGTTTTTTGGTGTCTCTGAAAACATTTGAATGGTGGAGCTTGAGGACTACCCTTACTAAAGAGCAAAAATAACAACAGATTTCACTGGCTTCACTAAAAAGCTATAACATTACCACAACTTTGAACTTCTTAGCACAGCACGTACTTTACATTTGGGCATTGCATCCATTGTTTGTCACGACACCCATGACACTTTACGTAAATGGCCTGTGCTCATTTTATTGAGCTGGCAAGCGTCTATCCACTCAGTACTCACGGTAGAAGCAGTAAGACGAAGAGTTAGTTCACTCTCCTCTCCGACTGGTGTGGATGCATTGGCCCGGTGGTCGTGTCCAGTCTTAGTGTAGCGCGCCAAGGCAAGATAGGCTTATAGCCATGGGGGACAAATAACGAAATGTACAAAAAGTCCAATTCTATCAAGAACGGCTTTTATGACGAGCGTCATCTTTGCATCTTATATTGGTCCATTTCAATGGATTTAACAACGGTACGAAATATCGGCCAACAATATTGGTGAACCGATAAATCGGTCGGGCTTTACTGTCCAAAGAACAGGTTACAAGTGAACAAATGGGGTGTGTGTGTGTTCAGGCAGAAGTCATCTGCTGACAATACCAACTAGTTGTCATAGTAATAACTTGTGTGGCACAGTGGTGTAGACAGATAACTTCCTATCATTCAAAAGTTAGGTAGCAACCTAAGGTGACAACAATGCCTACCATTGGCTGTTCAGACTCCAAGAAAAATAACAGATTCGAATTGGATATGCAAAACAACTTGATTTGAGTCACTTCAAACTGTCAATGTGAACAAGGCTTTATAGGTCTCAACAAGAACTGGTTTGCACCATTGTAGCTTTGACAGGGCACAAACATCTCACCCTTCCTGAGGACCCGTTTCTTGGCCCTAACGTCAGTCTCCAGCTCGGCTGCTCTGATGTAGATACGGACAGACCCGGGGAGGTGACGCACCGCCTGGGCCACCACTGCCTTGGCTGTGTCCCCTGGCTGCAGCCTGGCGGCCTCCAGCCACACATCCTCACTCTGGGGACAAAACACACCCATTCATCTCACACACATTGTCTGGGTCACCAGTGCCTTGGCTGAGTCACCAGTCTGTAGACTAGCAGTCACATCCATCAATCATTATCACCAATGAGGTGAAGTTTTTGAGCACTATCATTAGTCTGCAGTAATGTGCAAATTACAGCCAGAGGCACCTCTAGACTAGACCTATCTATCATCTAATACAGGGTAATTAGGCCAGCCCATTTTTAACGTCTGGAAATCTAACCAGGCCAGCACAGACACTGACTGGTGGAGAAATTGAATGCCTCATTTAAAACCTAAAAAGTGAGCACACAAATACACAGATAAGCATCATGGGAAGCAAGAAGTGCACTTTGAAAAGATACTTTACAGTTTGTGTACGTTACCTTGGGACACATCTCAGTGCCCTTCATGATGAGGTTCCGGGCCACCTGTAGTTTCCCTGTCACCTCCTCTAGCCTGGCCGAAGCAATCCAGGCAGGGGGGTGGTGGGGGTTGGTCTCCCTCACTGACTTCAGCAGCAGACGGGCCTTCTTAATGTCACTGCACATTCACAAGAAGACAGTCAACAATACAGACAGAGATATAGATCAGCAACAAAGTGTGTGTTCGTAGCTAAGTTTATCCTCTGGGCCACTCACCTGATGTCTCCTCCATGCGTGGGGATCATAGAGTTTAGGTCAGTGAGATAACCTTTAGGGTCCACCACCGTCTGTCCACTCACAGAGTCAGACACCTGAGAGGAGAGAGATGGAGATCAGCACAGATATACAAAACAGGAAGTTATACTGGGGATCACATGCTTACTGGAGACTTTTGATACCATCTGACCAGTCCCTTCCATAACATATACAGTGAGCTCAAAAACATTGATATGTGTATTACAGAACAACATTTTTGTATTTGGTCCCATATTCCTAGCACACAATGACTACATCAAGCTTGTGGCTCTACACATTTGTTGGATGCATTTGCTGTTTGCGTTTCAGATAATTGTGTCCAATAGAAATGTATAGCAAATCATGTATTGTGACACTTATTGTAAATAAGAATATAATATGTTTCTAGACACTTCTACATTAATGTGGATGCTACCATGATTACAGATAGTGCTGAATGAATCATGAATAATGATCAGTGAGAATGTTAGATGCACAAATATCATACCCCCAAAACATGTTAACCTCTCACCATTACAATAACATGGGAGGGTAGCATTTTATATGATACCCCCTAGACATGTTAACCCCTCATCATTACAATACCATGAACCAATACTTTTGTACTATGTTCACATTATATTTTACATGAACATTTTAGTCATTTACCAGACGCTCTTATCCAGAGAGACTTACAGGAGTAATTAGAGTTAAGAGCCTTCCTCAAGGGCACAGACTGATTTTTCACCTAGTCTGCTCAGGTATCCGAACCAGCGACCTTTCAGTTACTGGCCCAACGCTCTTAACCACTAGGCTATCTGAAACCTGATATAGATGAAAACACCCTAAAATGAAAGCTGACAGTCTGCACTTTAACCTCATAATCATTGTATCATTTCAAATCCAAAGTGCTAGAGTACAGAGACAAAAAGAAAAGTATGATAATATCTGTCCTAATACCTTGAGCTCACTGTAGGTTGGGGAATAACAGTCAAACGAGACACAAGCTTTAAGTCAGTAGGAATAAAATGATGTATTACCTGGCTGAGCCTCATGTCCATCAGTGTGTTCCTGGCCTGGCCGATTTTCCTCATGTCCAGCTCTCCTGTCCCAGGGGTCATCAGGCCAGGGGTCATCCCCCCAGGGTACGGGCTTTCCAGACCACCGGGGAGGTTCAACTGGAGACGGAACCAACACAACAAATAAGAGTCTGGATGAGAACCAGCAGCCTAGAAATACATTTGGGCATGGGTAGGATTAGGTCTGTGGCAGTCATGACATTTTGGCATGGGTAGGATTAGGTCTGTGGCAGTCATGACATTTTGGCATGGGTAGGATTAGGTCTGTGGCAGTCATGACATTTTGGCATGGGTAGGATTAGGTCTGTGGCAGTCATGACATTTTGGCATGGGTAGGATTAGGTCTGTGGCAGTCATGACATTTTGGCATGGGTAGGATTAGGTCTGTGGCAGTCATGACATTTTGGCATGGGTAGGATTAGGTCTGTGGCAGTCATGACATTTTGGCATGGGTAGGATTAGGTCTGTGGCAGTCATGACATTTTGGCATGGGTAGGATTAGGTCTGTGGCAGTCATGACATTTTGGCATGGGTAGGATTAGGTCTGTGGCAGTCATGACATTTTGTCAACTGGTTATTGTCATGCAGAAGACTGCCGGTCTCAAGGTAACTGACCTTTAATTAACAAACAAGTTTCGCATCTCCAGGCCTCCACGCATACAAGCCTCTGATGCGCGCCTTTGGAACCTCTACATGTAAAACTAGTCTAATAATTCCATTTAATATACACTGGGTTACAAGTAAGGGATTACAAAAGACGGTAACTGTAATCTGTTACTTTACCAGAAAAATAAATATTGTAATCAGATTACAGATACTTTAGAAAAAAAATATTATTATTTTGAGGATTACTTTTAAATTCAGAAAGGAAGTTTGTGGGGGGAAAAAATCTTTGACACTTCTGTTTTCTCAATGACATTCAAATCAGCATTGAAAAAAGGATCAAGTTTAAATTTGTTCCACCTGAGCGAGTCTGACCACAAGTCAGAGACCACTATGATGACACAACAAATGTGTTTTATGGATCATGGGAAAAGAGCAGGAATAGGTTTTTGTAGGCTACAGTCCAAGCGGTCTTCCAACTGCTGTCGGCATCCAAAGATTATCCAACTTGAATAAACACGGCGATACGGATATCACCTATTATTGATATCTTCATAGGGCATAGATCTTTTTTTCACCTTTATTTAACCAGGTAGGCTAGTTGAGAACACCTTTATTTAACCAGGTAGGCTAGTTGAGAACACCTTTATTTAACCAGGTAGGCTAGTTGAGAACACCTTTATTTAACCAGGTAGGCTAGTTGAGAACACCTTTATTTAACCAGGTAGGCTAGTTGAGAACACCTTTATTTAACCAGGTAGGCTAGTTGAGAACACCTTTATTTAACCAGGTAGGCTAGTTGAGAACACCTTTATTTAACCAGGTAGGCTAGTTGAGAACACCTTTATTTAACCAGGTAGGCTAGTTGAGAACACCTTTATTTAACCAGGTAGGCTAGTTGAGAACACCTTTATTTAACCAGGTAGGCTAGTTGAGAACACCTTTATTTAACCAGGTAGGCTAGTTGAGAACACCTTTATTTAACCAGGTAGGCTAGTTGAGAACACCTTTATTTAACCAGGTAGGCTAGTTGAGAACACCTTTATTTAACCAGGTAGGCTAGTTGAGAACACCTTTATTTAACCAGGTAGGCTAGTTGAGAACACCTTTATTTAACCAGGTAGGCTAGTTGAGAACACCTTTATTTAACCAGGTAGGCTAGTTGAGAACACCTTTATTTAACCAGGTAGGCTAGTTGAGAACACCTTTATTTAACCAGGTAGGCTAGTTGAGAACACCTTTATTTAACCAGGTAGGCTAGTTGAGAACACCTTTATTTAACCAGGTAGGCTAGTTGAGAACACCTTTATTTAACCAGGTAGGCTAGTTGAGAACACCTTTATTTAACCAGGTAGGCTAGTTGAGAACACCTTTATTTAACCAGGTAGGCTAGTTGAGAACACCTTTATTTAACCAGGTAGGCTAGTTGAGAACACCTTTATTTAACCAGGTAGGCTAGTTGAGAACACCTTTATTTAACCAGGTAGGCTAGTTGAGAACACCTTTATTTAACCAGGTAGACTAGTTGAGAACACCTTTATTTAACCAGGTAGGCTAGTTGAGAACACCTTTATTTAACCAGGTAGGCTAGTTGAGAACACCTTTATTTAACCAGGTAGGCTAGTTGAGAACACCTTTATTTAACCAGGTAGGCTAGTTGAGAACAAGTTCTCATTTACAGCTGCGACCTGGCCAAGGTAAGCAGAGCGTCACAAACAACAACACAGAGTTACACATGGGATTAACAAACGTAGTCAATAACACAATAGAAAAATGTATATACAGTGTGTGCAAATGTAGTAAGATTGGGGAGGTAAGGCAATAAAATGGCCATAGTGGCGAAATAATTACATTTTAGCATTAACACTGGAGTGAAAGATGTGCAAGTAGAGATACTGGGCTGCAAAAGAGCAAAAATAAATAACAATATGGGGATGAGGTAGTTGGGTGGGCTATTTACAGATGGGCTATGTACAGGTGCAGTGATCAGTAAGCTGCTCTGACAGCTGATACTTAAAGTTTATGAGGGAGATAAGTCTACAGCGATTTTTGCGATTCGTTCCAGTCTTTGGCAGCAGAGAACTGTAAGGAAAGGCGGCCAAAGGAGTTGGCTTTGGGGATGACCAGTGAAATAAACCTGCTGGAGCACGTGCTACGGGTGGGTGTTGCTATGGTGACGAGTAAGCTGAGATAAGGTGGGGCTTTACCTAGCAAAGACTTATAGATGACCTGGAGCCAGTGGGTTTGGAGATAGATATGAAGCGAGGGCCAGTCAACGAGAGCATATAAGTCACAGTGGTGGGTAGTATATGGGGCTTTGGCATCAAAACGGATGACACTGTGATAGACTACATCTAATTTGCTGAGTAGAGTGTTGGAGGCTATTTTGTAAATGACATCGCCAAAGTCAAGGATCGGCAGGATAATCAGTTTTACAAGGGTGTTTAGCAGCATGAGTGAAAGAGGCTTTGTTGCAAAATAGGAAGCCAATTCTAGATTTAATTTTGGATTGGAGATGCTTAATGGGAGTCTGGAAGGAGAGTTTGCAGTCTAACCAGACACCTAGGTTTTTGTAGTTGTCCACATATTCTAAGTCAACCGTCCAGAGTTGTGAAGCTAGTCGGAAGTTTGTTAACACAGTGTCCAAAGAAGGGCAAGAAGTATACAGAATGGTGTCGTCTGAGTAGAGGTGGATCAGAGAATCACCAGCAGCAAGAGCAACATCATTGATATATAGAGAGCAGCGAGATGGCCGAGAATTGAACCCTGCGGCACCCCCATAGAGACTGCCAGAGGTCCAGACAACAGGCCCTCCGATTTGACACACTGAACTCTATCTGAGAAGTCGTTGGTGAACCAGGTGAGGCAGTCAGTTGAGAAACCAAGGCTTTTGAGTCTGCCGATAAGAATGCAGTGATTGAGTCAAAAGCCTCTGTGATTCACACTGCTGCTCTCTCATTTAGCTGTTTGCGCCTCACGGATTGTGGTTGTTGTGGATGAACGTTCACACATCTAAATGTGTTCTCGAACTCAATAATGGTTGAATTCAAGACATTTAAGCTGCCTATCAAGCATCGATTTTGAAACCAGTGGACAGCCAGTGAAAAATCCCCTTTTGCAAGAGCTGCATAGTACGGATCCCAGCCTATGGAATAAGCGTGGGGCTTGGGCTCTCCAACCTTGATCCTGCAGCTACCCAGTGATATTCTACCCAAACTCTGTATGCCATGGGCTCTCCAACCTTGATCCTGCAGATACCCAGTGATATTCTACCCAAACTCTGTATGCCATGGGCTCTCCAACCTTGATCCTGCAGCTACCCAGTGATATTCTACCCAAACTCTGTATGCCATGGGCTCTCCAACCTTGATCCTGCAGCTACCCAGTGATATTCTACCCAAACTCTGTATGCCATGGGCTCTCCAACCTTGATCCTGCAGATACCCAGTGATATTCTACCCAAACTCTGTATGCCATGGGCTCTCCAACCTTGATCCTGCAGCTACCCAGTGATATTCTACCCAAACTCTGTATGCCATGGGCTCTCCAACCTTGATCCTGCAGCTACCCAGTGATATTCTACCCAAACTCTGTATGCCATGGGCTCTCCAACCTTGATCCTGCAGCTACCCAGTGATATTCTACCCAAACTCTGTATGCCACAGGCCCTTCAACCTTGATCCTGCAGCTACCCAGTGCTTAATTTGGGAAACCAAGTGGAATCTGTTCGGGAACATCGATAGTAACATGTTTTCAGAACAAAACATTTCACTAAACTGTTGAGAGCCCGTCTGCATGCTTCAGAAAGGAATAAAGGAGAGAGGAGATGGAAACGCATGGTGGTGAGAAATGATGTATAGCTAAAAGTAATGTGACCATTTAATTGTGAATTTTTAAATGCCCTATTACTAGGCTATTCAAAACCAAATACAAATTCACTAATTGTAGGCTAACTGTAAGCAGACCTGCACAATCAATGAACCAGCAGCATCGCCTAGGGCTATACGTTCTCTCCCAGACTCATGGATAGACATTTTGGACCATAAGGTAACCAGTCCATCCAGTAAGCATAAAAACAGTCCACACTCACAGACTAGACTAACTATGTACCAAATACATTTTAAATCAGTTATGTTTGAGTTTTTTTTTCCCCATGCATAATATGTATTGTATAAGGGCACGATCATTTTAATGTAGGTTTTTTTGGGGGGGGGGGGGGGCTTGGACTCATAAGACCATGCATAAGGGGTGGCAGGGTAGCCTAGTGGTTAGAGCGTTGGACTAGTAACCGTAAGGTTGCAAGTTCGAATCCCCGAGCTGACAAGGTACAAATCTGTCGTTCTGCCCCTGAACAGGCAGTTAACCCACTGTTCCTAGGCTGTCATTGAAAATAAGAATTTGTTCTTAACTGACTTGCCTAGTAAAGTAAAGGTAAAATAAAAATAAAAAATAAATTAAATAAGCTCTAATAGTATGGGTGTTTTGAATTAATCATCACCGTAGAAAGCATTTACATTGATGTCAGAGTGGTTAGAGGGACAAGAGCCCTGAGTACCAGGCCATTAGAACCTGATGGAGGGACAATAGAGCCCTGAGTACCAGGCCGTTAGGGCCTGATGGAGAGACAATAGAGCCATGAGTGCCAGGCCATTAGGACCTGATGGAGGGACAATAGAGCCCTGAGCACCAGGCCGTTAGGACCTGATGGAGGGACAATAGAGCCCTGAGCACCAGGCCGTTAGGACCTGATGGAGGGACAATAGAGCCCTGAGCACCAGGCCGTTAGGACCTGAAGGAGGGACAATAGAGCCCTGAGACCCAGACCATCAGGACTAGATGATCGTTAACAAGTTGGGTACTCTCGAAGTATGTCCAGCGCATAAGAGGAGACTACCGCGACTCAACAGTCACATGGAATTTTACTGCGGTCATGACTCCTGACTGCCGGTGTAGCGGTAATACAGTCACTCCAACAGCCCTAGGTAGGATTTGGAGAATGTTTCAGTGGCAGGAGTTGACTCCTACAGGCACATAATGAAACCGCAACATGTGACAAAACAGAGAGTGTGGTATGAGAGTATGGCAATGCATGACCCTTAGAAGTTGGTGAGTATGCTTGAGTGTGTGTCTGCTTCTGTGCATGTAACGTTACTAACCCCCTGCAGTGGGTCCACAGTGGTGTGCTTGTCTCCTGTGGTCAGGTGTTTGGAGAAGAAGCTGTCTGGTACAGGGGTGAGTTTCTCATAGCGCGGGTTCCTCTGGCGCTTGTTCCTGGCATCGCCAACCTCCGGGATACTCAGCCACTCCTCATCTGACATTCCTGACAGCTTCCTCTACACACAGAGACCAAGAGCCAGAGAGAGAGAAAGGGAGAGAGAATGAAGAGTAGAATAGATGTATTGCTTTCAGTGTCATTATCCATTAAGAGATGGAAATTGTGTCTTTGGCAGATTTAAAGGTAGAACTGCTTGGAGACAGTACAGAAGAGTTGATTCTGTTGCCATGAGAACACAGTGACCAACCTTGAGGTCAGAGAACTGCTGCTGGATCTTGGGGCGCTCCATACGGTACTTCTCTATCTCATCCTTCTCCCTCAGCTCCCTGGGGACCACACAGGACAGACTGGGTTAACACAACAGAGCAGTAACACACACACACACACCCTTAGGAGCAGTAACCCACACCAATAAACACATGGAATTATCTTCTCTCACCTCCTCTCCTTGCGTCGTTCGTCCATCCTCTTGTCCAGAGCTGCGTAGATGGCATCTGCCTCCTCGTCGTCTTTCTCATAGGGTCCACTGGAGAACAGACTGCCAGCATAGCCGTTAAACTGAGACAAAGTGGACAGAGGTAGGTGTTACAATATGTTGTGAGCTGAGCTTGTTCTTGGGTGTCATGTGTAAACAAGCACCTCATCATAGTTGGTGTCATTCAGATCCTCTTCGTCATCTTCCTGGTTCTTCTTCATCTTGTCCCCCACCGTCCTCTGCCCCGGGGGAGCATGGCGGTCATCCACCGGGTCGTTGGCATCTCGAGCGGGTCCGATATCAGAACGGGTGGTGAAACCTGTGGCTCTGGAGACAGAAGAGGTGGAGTTAGATGGAGAGATTCAACAACAGACTAGAACATTATTTTTAATCTAGCCAGCAGATCCAACCCGCTTGTTTACAACTGCACTAGGGTCAGACAGGCTTCCTGTGTAGATTATTACACAGCAGAGCAAGCGCGAGAGATGGCTTGGAAAACATACCTCAATCCAGGGATGAGAAATGTGGTGTTCTTCAAATTGTCCCATTATCCCAACTGTTACACCAAGAAGATTAAACGACTGCTAAAAAAACTAGCAAAAAAACTAAGTTGTTGTAACAGTTAAGTTGGGATAATGGGGTAATTCGGAGTATAACTCATTTCTCATCCCTGTATCGAGATACATATTCCAAGCCATATCTCGGGTTGGCTCAGCGGTGTCTACACTGGAAGTCTGTCTGACTCTAGTGCAGTTGTTGGCAAGCTGGTCAGATCTGCTGGCTATCTTCAATCCTGCTCCTGGAGACCACAGCCTCTAGTTTTTGTTTCAGTCTGGTTCTGGAGTGTTTACATAGGTAGATAGCGAGCCAAACATTGCATTGGTACACAAATAGTTACTAACGTTACTTAATAACAAGAAAGAAGGAATTTTAGACGTATTGCATCCTAACACTATTAGTAAGATTTAGGTACAAGTACTTGATTGCCAGCCAAATTCAAGATTGTTTTCCAGTCAAAGGTGGCTTAGTGACTGTAGCTAGCTATGTGGCTAGGCTAACTAACATCATGCCTGCTTACCCTCTGCCGAGTCCAGGCACATAGCCTAGCGGCGCGGCCATTCCTAGGAAGGGCTTTTTCTTCTTGCCCATGAGCGGGGAGGACATGGGCATTGGCGGGGGCTCGGCATTACGCCCGCCACCCCGGCCACCTCCAGAGCCTCTACCAGAATTCTGCCCGCCACCCCCAAAGCCTCTACCATCATTCTGCCCGCGGCCACCGGAGCCTCGACCGAAATTCTGTCCACCGCCCCTAGAGCCTCTACCATCATTTTGATTTCTGTTGTTATAGTTTCCATCTCTGCCAGACATCGTGGCTAGTTATACCGACAACGCGGTTCACTCACTAAGGTATAATAAGAACGGGTTCACTTCCGGAATAATCTTCTTCGTATGAGCTTCCGGCAGACTGTAACTTTTGGAAATAATAACATACGCACTTCCTTTTAGAATCATGGCATTGGTATAAAACAGCGCCCCCTGTGGCGCTCCACAACTACTACTGCCATACTCTACCAGCAGAGTGCAGCAGACTACAGGAAAATGTGCAGGCTAGGAGAATAGCCAACTTTAGGCCCATTGCACATATCCCAGACATGTCAACTGGAATTTGGAGTCTAAATGGTTTATTAAGTCTACCTGTAACTATAGGGAATAAATATGCATTGGTTTCGGGTCATGTATTTGATCAGCACATAGTTGAGTGAATCTGCTAGCCCTCATCAACAGAAGCTCATTAGGCTACCTCAGCCTGTCTGGTTTGACAGCCAGGTCATTTTGAGTCTGCATTTCACCATTATTGACGTAATGAAAGTCGACACTGTCCTATTTCTTGAGAGAACCAATTTAAAAACACAGCTAAAAAGTGTTTTAAAATTAATTGGCATACATTTTGACAGCGATGCATTATCTAATATATATCAAACCAGTCTAACATGGACACTAAAGCCTTCTTGGGCGGTCCATTGTCAATCACAGGATGGGCTCACTGCGATAAATGTAATTGCAACCTAATATGACGTTTCTGTGCTGTCTGTCTTGTGATGAAGTACCTCCGCCTATGCATCAATTTGATTCCATCACCTTTAACTTTAGCCATCTACAGCCAAGGCCTCAGCATGTTAATTTCTCTTCATTTAATTTGCCTCCAGGGCAGACATTATTTCACTGTGAGGAAAATGTGCTGTCAGCTGCATTAGAGGATGTATGGCTTTAACAGCCCAGAACCATTTCATAGATCCAAAGAGCTGCAAATCTTCACAGACCTGGTTTCATTTTTTTATTGAACCTTTGTTTTAACTAGAAAAGTCAGTTAAGAGCAAATTCTTACTTACAATGACAGCCTACACCGGCCAAATCCGGGCCACTTGGGCGCCGCCCTATGGGACTCCCAATCATGGCCGATTGTGATACAGCCTGGATTTGTACCAGGGTGTCTGTAGTACACCTCTAGCACTGAGATGCAGTGCCTTAGACCGCTGTGCCACTAACTGAACATGTTTAACTTATTTCATAGTTTTGATGTCTTCACTATTATTCTACAATGTAGAAAATAGTAAAAATAAAGAAAAATACTTGAATGAGTAGGTGTGTCCAAACTTTTGACTGGTACTCTGTCTGTCTGTCTGTCTGTCTGTCTGTCTGTCTGTCTGTCTGTCTGTCTGTCTGTCTGTCTGTGATCCAGCGATCCGGGTCCGTGTCATTAGAGGGAAACCACCCATCAGTAATGCTGATTGAGGTTAATGATCAAGAAAACCCTGCGTGTCAAACCCATGTCCACATCTAATCCCCCGGTTACTGTTCTGAATACATTCAATCACCTTTGTTTGAGGTCAGCCTTGGCAAATGCAGATATGGGTCAATACCAGAAGAAATCAGTGGATGAGCAGTGAGTCGCAATAAAATGTATTTTTGGAACTTGCAACACCTTGTTTTCTCTATTCGTGTTGCAGGATATTTGTGGTGAACAAGCTACATCTCTCAGCTGACACGCACAGACACAAACATGCATGGGGGACGAGAACACCATGTCTGTCTCACACACACAGAGAGTCTAGCTAGCATGGCGGTGGTCCTGGGAGCCAGCAGAGTTAATGGATGTTGTCTCCCTTTGATGGATTACAGGCAATATTCACACTGGGCTAAATGGTAAACCTACCGCTTACAAGGAACAGGACAGTGACATGGACGAAAGAAAGCCCGTACGACCTCCGACAAGACATCAAACACGCAAAATGACAATATACACTGAGTGGACAAAACATTAGGAACACCTTCCTAATATTGAGTTGCACCCTCTTTTGCCCTCAGAACAGCCTCAATTTGCTGGGGCACGGACTCTTCAAGGTGTCCAAAGTGTTCAAAAGGGATGCTGGCTCATGTTGACTACAATGTTTGGGTGGTGAACCCTTCTTGATACACACAGGAAACTGTTGAGCGTGGAAAACCATCAGCGGTGCAGTTCTTGACACAAACCGGTGCACCTGGTACCTACTACCATACCCGTTCAAAGGCACTTCAATCTTTTGTCTTGCCCGTTCACCCTCTGAATGGCACACATACACAATCCATGTCTCAATTGTCTCAAGGCTTAAAAATCCTTCTTTAACCTGTCTCCTCCCCTTCATCTACACCGATTGAAGTGGATTTAACAAGTGACATCAATAAGGGATCATAGAGCTCACCTGGATTCACCTGGTCAGTTTGTCATGGAAAGAGCAGGTGTTCCTAATGTTTTGTACACTCAGTGTAGGAGAAAGGTGGAAACCTATTACACCGGCTCTGACGCTCGTCGCATGTGGCAGGGCTTGCAGACGACAATGTATTACGGAGGGAAACCTAGCCATAAAATGCCCAGTGATGCATAACTTCCAAACAAACTAAATGCCTTTTATGCTTGCTTTGAGGAATACAACACTGAGTCTTGCATGAAAGCCCCTTTGTTCCAGATGACTGTGTGATCTCAGTGATCACACAGTCTTAACACTGACTCACCCAGGTTAACAGTCGCAAGGCCACCTGGCCAGATGGAATACCAGGATGCGTTCTCAATATATGCGCAGACCAGCTGGCAGGTGTCTTCACAGACATCTTCAATCTCTCCTTGTCCCAGTCTGTAATCCCAACATGTTTCAACCTGACCACCATTGTCCCGTTTCCCAAGAACTCTAGGCAACCTGCCTAAATGACTATTGCCTTGTAACATTCACATCTGTAATTATTAAGTGAAAGGCTGGTCATGACACACATCAAGACCATCATCCCAGACATTCTGGACCCACTCTAATTCACAAACCATCCCAACAGATCCAAAGATGCTGTAATCTCAATTGCACTCCACACTGCCCTCTCCCACCTGGACAGGAGGGGAGATAACTATGTGAGAATTCTGTTCATAGACTACAGCTCAGCGTTCAACATAATAGTCTCCTCCAAGCTCATCACCAAGCTGGGGACCCTGGGACTGAACACCTCCCTCTGCGACTTCCTGGCCGGGCCGACCCCATGTGGTGAAGGTAAGCAACAACACCTGCTTGTTGACCATCAACACGGGGGCCCCAAAGGGAATCGTCCCTGACTGTACTCCCTCTTCACCCACGACTGCGTGGCCACGCAGGACTCCAACACCATCATCAAGTTTGCTGACGACACAACGGTGTTCGGCCTGATCACCACAGCGATGAGATAGCCTTCAAGTCTAATAAAATCCAATCAAATGTTATTTGTCACATGCGCCTTGGTATGGCAAAATGCAAACAGAAGGTAGTGCGGACAGACCAGTACATCACTGGGGCCGAGCTCCCTGCCATCCAGGACCTCTATATCAGTTAGTGTCAGAGGAAGGCCCAAAAAATTGCCAAAGTCTACAGCCGACCAAGCCATAGACTGTTCACTCTGCTACCATCCGGCAAACGGTACCAGGGCATTGGCTCTCGGACCAACAGGCTTTTTGGTTCCAGGTAAAACCCTTTGAGTTCTATGTAAAAACCCTTTCCGCTGAGGGTTCTACATGGAACCCAAAAGAGTTCTACCTGGACCAAAAATGGTTCTACCTGTAACCAAAAAGAGTTCTCCAATGGGACAACCGAAGAACCCTTTTGGAATCCTTTTTTCACACAGACACGCAAACCGACACGCGCCCACATACACACACACACACACACACACACACACACACACACACACACACACACACACACACACACACACACACACACACACACACACACACACACACACACACACACACACACACACACACACACACACACACACACACACACACACACACACACACACACACACACACAAACACATACATACATACATAAACACACATATGCTGCTTCTATACTGTTTCTTTTAGTGTTTTACTCCTATTATTATCTATCCAGATGACTATTCACCTTACCCTGCCATTATCTACATATCTGTAATGTACTGAACATTATGCCATAATCCAGTCCGTGTATTGCTAGTGTGGGATTCCAGTTCCATGTTTTACAGAAGCCAGACAGCAGGAAGGGTATGCCATGTGAACTATGTAATGCCAGCATACTTCTGAGTAAAGTTAAATTAAAGTATACAAACGCCCGACCTCAGTTCTAATAAACAGAATCAATCTAAACAACTGGATGTTACAATATCTAGCTCAAATACTTTTGTAAATAAAGGTAAAATAAAATAGTACCTCTGCACATTGATCTGGTACTGGTACTCCCTGTATATAGCTGCACATTGATCTGGTACTGGTGCTCCCTGTATATAGCTCCACATTGATCTGGTACTGGTACTCCCTGTATATAGCTCCACATTGATCTGGTACTGGTGCTCCCTGTATATAGCTCCACATAGATCTGGTACTGGTACTCCCTGTATATAGCTCCACATAGATCTGGTACTGGTACTCCCTGTATATAGCTCCACATTGATCTGGTACTGGTACTCCCTGTATATAGCTCCACATTGATCTGGTACTGGTACTCCCTGTATATAGCTCCACATTGATCTGGTACTGGTACTCCCTGTATATAGCTCCACATTGATCTGGTACTGGTACTCCCTGTATATAGCTGCACATTGATCTGGTACTGGTACTCCCTGTATATAGCTGCACATTGATATGGTACTGGTACTCCCTGTATATAGCTCCCACATTGATTTGGTACTAATACTCCCTGTATATAGCTCCACATTGATCTGGTACTGGTGCTCCCTGTATATAGCTCCACATTTATCCGGTACTGGTACTCCCTGTATATAGCTCCCACATTGATTTGGTACTAATACTCCCTGTATATAGCTCCACATTGATCTGGTACTGGTGCTCCCTGTATATAGCTCCACATTTATCTGGTACTGGTACTCCCTGTATATAGCTCCACATTGATCTGGTACTGGTGCTCCCTGTATATAGCTGCACATTGATCTAGTACTGGTACTCCCTGTACGGTTTATAGCTCCACATTGATCTGGTACTGGTACTCCCTGTACAGTATATAGCTCCACATTGATCTGGTACTGGTGCTCCCTGTAAATAGCTCCACATAGATCTGGTACTGGTACTCCCTGTATATAGCTCCACATTGATTTGGTACTAATAATCCCTGTATATAGCTCCACATTGATCTGGTACTGGTGCTCCCTGTAAATAGCTCCACATTGATCTGGTACTGGTACTACCTGTATATAGCTCCACATTAATCTGGTACTGGTACTCCCTGTATATAGCTCCACATAGATCTGGTACTGGTACTCCTGTATATAGCTCCACATTGATCTGGTACTGGTACTACCTGTATATAGCTCCACATTGATCTGGTACTGGTGCTCCCTGTAAATAGCTCCACATTGATCTGGTACTGGTACTACCTGTATATAGCTCCACATTGATCTGGTACTGGTACTCCCTGTATATAGCTCCACATTGATCTGGTACTGGTACTCCCTGTATATAGCTCCACATTGATCTGGTACTGGTACTCCCTGTATATAGCTGCACATTGATCTGGTACTGGTGCTCCCTGTATATAGCTCCACATTGATCTGGTACTGGTACTCCCTGTATATAGCTCCACATTGATCTGGTACTGGTGCTCCCTGTATATAGCTCCACATAGATCTGGTACTGGTACTCCCTGTATATAGCTCCACATAGATCTGGTACTGGTACTCCCTGTATATAGCTCCACATTGATCTGGTACTGGTACTCCCTGTATATAGCTCCACATTGATCTGGTACTGGTACTCCCTGTATATAGCTCCACATTGATCTGGTACTGGTACTCCCTGTATATAGCTCCACATTGATCTGGTACTGGTACTCCCTGTATATAGCTGCACATTGATCTGGTACTGGTACTCCCTGTATATAGCTGCACATTGATATGGTACTGGTACTCCCTGTATATAGCTCCCACATTGATTTGGTACTAATACTCCCTGTATATAGCTCCACATTGATCTGGTACTGGTGCTCCCTGTATATAGCTCCACATTTATCCGGTACTGGTACTCCCTGTATATAGCTCCCACATTGATTTGGTACTAATACTCCCTGTATATAGCTCCACATTGATCTGGTACTGGTGCTCCCTGTATATAGCTCCACATTTATCTGGTACTGGTACTCCCTGTATATAGCTCCACATTGATTTGGTACTAATAATCCCTGTATATAGCTCCACATTGATCTGGTACTGGTGCTCCCTGTATATAGCTGCACATTGATCTAGTTCTGGTACTCCCTGTACGGTATATAGCTCCACATTGATCTGGTACTGGTACTCCCTGTACAGTATATAGCTCCACATTGATCTGGTACTGGTGCTCCCTGTAAATAGCTCCACATAGATCTGGTACTGGTACTCCCTGTATATAGCTCCACATTGATTTGGTACTAATAATCCCTGTATATAGCTCCACATTGATCTGGTACTGGTGCTCCCTGTAAATAGCTCCACATTGATCTGGTACTGGTACTACCTGTATATAGCTCCACATTAATCTGGTACTGGTACTCCCTGTATATAGCTCCACATAGATCTGGTACTGGTACTCCCTGTATATAGCTCCACATTGATCTGGTACTGGTACTACCTGTATATAGCTCCACATTGATCTGGTACTGGTGCTCCCTGTAAATAGCTCCACATTGATCTGGTACTGGTACTACCTGTATATAGCTCCACATTAATCTGGTACTGGTACTCCCTGTATATAGCTCCACATTGATCTGGTACTGGTACTCCCTGTATATAGCTCCACATTGATCTGGCACGGATACTCCCTGTATATAGCTCCACATTGATCTGGTACTGGTACTCCCTGTATATAGCTCCACATTGATCTGGTACTGGTGCTCCCTGTATATAGCTCCACATTGATCTGGTACTGGTACTCCCTGTATATAGCTCCACATTGATCTGGTACTGGTACTCCCTGTAAATAGCTCCACATTGATCTGGTACTGGTGCTCCCGGTATATAGCTCCACATTGATCTGGTACTGGTACTCCCTGTATATAGCTCCACATTGATCTGGTACTGGTGCTCCCTGTATATAGCTCCACATTGATCTGGTACTGGTGCTCCCTGTATATAGCTCCACATTGATCTGGTACTGGTACTCCCTGTATATAGCTCCACATTGATCTGGTACTGGTGCTCCCTGTAAATAGCTCCACATTGATCTGGTACTGGTGCTCCCTGTAAATAGCTCCATTCTTGTGTGTTGTATTCCTCTTGTGTTAAAATGTTTATTTTTATTATTCATTTTTAACTCTGCATCATTGGGAAGGGCTCGTAAGCAAGCATTTCACGGTAAAGTCTACAATCATTGTATTCGGCGCATGTGATAAATAACATTTGATTTGATTTGATGTGTTGCTAATGCCGTGGAACAGTTGGCAACATTTCCTCTGAATGCAGCAAAACTGCCTTGAGAGAAGAAAAGATAAAGAATGAGGGAGATAGAGAGAGAGTGTCACGCCCTGACCGTAGATTGCTTTGTATGTTTCTATTTTTAGTTTGGTCAGGGTGTGATGTGGGTGGGTATTCTATGTTGTAGGTCTAGGTTTTCTTTTTCTATGTGTTTGGCCTGCTATGGTTCCCAATCAGAGGATGCCTCTGATTGAGAGCCATACTTAGGTAGCCTGTTTTCCCATTTTGAGTGGTGGGTGATTATTTTCTGGTTAATGTTTGTTGCACCTGTCAGAACTGTTCCTTTGTCGTTTTGTTGTTTTTGTTCCCTTCATTAAAAGTATTATGGGTACGTACCATGCTGCACTTTGGTCATCCTCTCCTTCCACCAACGACAATCGTTACAGAGAGAAAGAGAGAGAGAGACAGAGAGGGAGAGATACAGAGACAGACAGACCGACAGACAGACAGAGAAAGAGAGATACAGAGACAGACAGACCGACAGACAGACAGAGAAAGAGAGATACGGAGACAGACAGAGAGACAGAGAGAGAGATACAGAGAGAGAGAGGGAGAGATACAGAGACAGACAGACAGACAGACAGACAGACAGACAGACAGACAGACAGACAGACAGACAGACAGACAGACAGACAGACAGACAGACAGACAGACAGAGAAAGAGCGATACGGAGACAGAGAGACAGAGAGAGATACAGAGACAGAAAGAGAAACATATACAGAGAGAGAAACATATACAGAGAGATACAGAGAGAGAGAGAGAGAGAGAGAGAGAGAGAGAGAGAGAGAGAGAGAGAGAGAGACAAGGAAAGAAGAGCATTCAATGCCATCAAAAGAAACATAAAATTCGACATTCCAATTAGGTTCTGGCTAAAAATACTTGAATCAGTTATAGAATGTGTTTTGAAGGACTCTGTTGCTGTATATGACAAAACTGAAATGCTGAATTGTTTCAATGAGCACGTTGTATCATCTGGTAGGCTGTTTGATTCAGTATCCTCTGTCTCTGTACAACCCTGTGTGGATGAACCAGTGAGAGCTGGTCAAACTTGTAGCTTTTTGCCATTCTCAGTGCAGGAGGTACATAAAGCCCTGAAATACTTAGATCAGAGAAAGCCTGCAGGTCCTGATCTTTTGGATCCCTGCTTTTTAAATCTGGCAGCTGATTTCATAGCTGAACCACTTACATGTCTGTTCAAGCTAACCCTGAAATGTAATGAAATTCAGAAAATATGGAAATCAGCATTTGTCCTACCACTTTTAAAAGGGGGAGATCCAACTCTTTTAAATAATTATAGGCCAATCTCAAAGCTGTCAACCCTGGTGAAAATACTTGAAACCCTTGTGAGTGAACAGCTAAAAAAGTTTTTATTTACTAACTCTATTTTATCAATGTTCCAATCGGGCTTCAGGAAGAAGCATAGCACAATTACAGCAGCCATGAAGGTTTTAAATGATATCACTGAAGCCCTTGACAAAAAACAGTACTGTGTCTCACTTTTTATTGATCTCTCTAAGGCTTTTGATACAGTTGATCATGCTATACTAAGGCAGAGATTGTCGAGTGTAGGTCTTTCAGAGCATGCAGTTGCATGGTTTGCTAACTATCTGTCTGATAGAACACAGTGCACTCAATTTGATGGGCTTTTGTCTGTTAAATTGTCTGTCTTTAATGGTGTGCCCCAAGGCTCTGTACTTTGTCCTCTCTTATTCACTATTTATATAAATGATTTAGACAAAAATGTCCAAAATGCACAACTTCATTTTTATGCTGATGATACTGTTATTTACTGTTGTGCCTCGTCTCTTACAAAAGCTTTCCAGAACATGCAAACTGCTTTTTATACTATTCAACATACCTTGTGTCAATTGAAGCTTATCCTCAATACTGACTAAACTAAACTAATGGTGTTTTCTAAAGCAAGAAATAGACATCTGAACCCTTCACCTATTACTACCCGTCAGGGCAAGGAGATTGAGGTTGTAACCTCATATAAATATCTTGGAATTTTAATTGATGACGGCCTCTCTTTTAAATTGCATATTCAACAACTTACAAAAAATTGAAGCTGAAATTGGGATTTTATTTTAGGAATAAGGCCTGTTTTTCTTTTGAAGCCAAAAGGAGGATAGTGTCAGCTACATTTATGCCTTTACTAGACTATGGGGATATTTTATATATGAACGCTTCCGCTCAGTGTTTGAGATCAATTGACACCCTTTACCATGGCACTGTGAGATTTATTTTAAACTGCAAAAACCTTCTCTAGTCACTCGTAGGATCAGGCACTGATATACTTTTATTTACAAAGCCATTTTGGGTTTACTACCTTTTTATTTGGGAATTTTTGTTCAGAAATGTGGTGGGTATTCTCTTCGTTCGCTGGACTTTATCCTGCTAACTGTTCCAAATGTCTGAACTGAATTTGGTAAAAGGGCTTTTTTGTACTCTGCGCCATCGTCTTGGAACGCCTTACAAAATACTTCTAAACTGGAAGAACTTGTCCCGATTGGTATTTTTAAATCACTGATGAATGATCCTGAGACTGATTCCCTGACTTGTCAATGTTTTTAATTTGCTGTTTTTGATTTTGTTATACTCTTATGAATTCTATGGTTTTTACTAGATTACTTGTAGTTTTTCATGTTGTTTGTCTGTTATTTTTGTAATGACTTGGTGCTGCCTATCTTGGCCAGGACGCTCTTGAAAAAGAGATTTTAAATATCAATGAGCCCTTACTGGTTAAACGAAGGTCACCAACCAAGAATTCACAAAATGGGACAAACACCATATTGAGATTCTGCATGCAGAATTCTGCTAACATATTCGCCGTGTACAACGTAAAACACCTAATAATGCATGCAGAACAGAATTAGGCCGATACCCGCTAATGATTAAAATCCAGAAAAGAGACGTTAAATTCTACAACCACCTAAAAGGAAGTGATTCCCAAACCTTCCTTAACAAAGCCATCACCTACAATGAGATGAACCTGGAGAAGAGTCCCCTAAGCAAGCTGATCCTGGGGCTCTGTTCACAAACACAAACAGACCCCACAGAGCCCCAGGAAAGCAACACAATTAGACACAAACAAATCATGAGAAAACAAAAAAATAATTACTTGACAAATTGAAGAATTTAAAAAACAGAGCAAACTAGAATGCTGTTTGGCCCTAAAAAGAGAGTACACAGTGGCAGAATACCTGACCACTGTGACTGACCCAAATTTAAGGAAAGCTTCGACTATGTACAGACTCAGTGAGCATAGCCTTGCTATTGATAAAGGCCCCCATAGGCAGACCTGTCTCTCAAGAGAAGACAGGCTACAGTGGAAATAAAAAGTATAGGAACCTATTGGAATTACCTGGATTTCTGCATAAATTTGACATACAGTTTGATTTGATCTTCATCTAAGTCACAACAATGAACAAACACAGTGTCTTTAAACTAATAACACACACATTATTGTATTTTTCTTGTCTATATTGAATACATCATTGAAACATTCACAGTGTAGGTTGGAAAAAGTAAGTGAACCCCTAGGCTAATGACTTCACCAAAAGCTGGAGTCAGGAGTCAACTAACCTGGAGTCGAATTAATGAGACGAGATTGTAGATTTTGGTTAGAGCTGCACTGCCCCAGAAAAAACACTCACAAAATTGAAGTTTGCTATTCACAAGAAGCATTGCCCGATGTGAACCATGCCTCAAACAAACCATGCATCAGAATACCTAAGATTAAGAATTGTTGCCTTGCATAATGCTGGAAAGGGTTACAAAAGTATCTCTAAAAGATACATTGAAAGACAAATTGTCTATAAATGGAGAAATTTCAGTGCTGTTGCTACGCTCCATAGGAGTGGCCATCCTGCAAAGATGACTGCAAGTGCACAGTGTAGAATGCTCTATGAAGTTAGAAGAATCCTAGTGTCAGCTAAATACTTACAGAACTCTCTGGAAGATGCTAACATCTTTGTTGACGAGTCTACAATATGTAAAACACTAAACAAGAATGGTGTTCATGGGAGGACACCACGGAAGAAGCCACTGCTGTCCAAAAAAACCATTGCTGCACATCTGAAGTTGGCAAAAGAGCACCTGGATTTTCCACAGCGCTACTGGCAAAATATTCTGTGGACAGATGAAACTAAAGTTGTGTTGTTTGAATGGAACATTCAACATGGGGAGGACTGGCCACCCCACATATGCTCTCTCTAATTCTCTCTTTCTTTCTCTCTCTCGGAGGACCTGAGCCCTAGGACCATGCCCTAGGACTACCTGACATGATGACTCCTTGCTGTCCCCAGTCCACCTGGCCGTGCTGCTGCTCCAGTTTCAACTGTTCTGCCTTATTATTATTCGACCATGCTGGTCATTTATGAACATTTTAACATCTTGGCCATGTTCTGTTATAATCTCCACCCGGCACAGCCAGAAGAGGACTGGCCACCCCACATAGCCTGGTTCCTCTCTAGGTTTCTTCCTAGGTTTTGGCCTTTCTAGGGAGTTTTTCCTAGCCACCGTGCTTCTACACCTGCATTGCTTGCTGTTTGGGGTTTTAGGCTGGGTTTCTGTACAGCACTTTGAGATATCAGCTGATGTACGAAGGGCTATATAAATAAATTTGATTTGATTTGAACATTATATGTGTGCACAGCACACCAACATCAAAACCTCATCCCAACTGTAAAGTATGGTGGAGGGAGCATCATGGTTTGGGGCTCATGGTTTGGGGCTCATGGTTTGGGGCTCATGGTTTGGGGCTCAGGGTCTGGACAGTTTACAATCATCAACGGAAAAATCAATTCCCAAGTTTATCAAGACATTTTGCAGGAGAATGTAAGGTCCACCAATTGAAACGCAAAGGAAGTTTGGTGACGCAACAGGACAACGACCCAAAACACAGAAGTATACCAACAAAAGAATGGCTTCAACAGAAGAAAATACACATTCTGGAGTGGCCCAGACAGAGTCCTGACCTCAACCTGATTGAGATGCTGTGGTATGCCTTCAAGAGAGCAGTTCACACCAGACATCCCAAGAATGTTGTGGAACTGAAACAGTTTTGTAAAGAGGAATGGTCCAAAATTCCTCCTACATGTCTGATCCACAACTACAGAAAACGTTTGGTTGAGGTTATTGCTGCCGAAGGAGGGTCAACCAGTTATTAAATCTAAGGGTTCAACATACTTTTCCCACCCTGCACTGTGAATGTTTACACGGTGTGTTCAATAAAGACATGAAAACGTATAATTATTTGTGTGTTATTGCTTTAAGCAGACTGTGTTTGTCTATTGTTGTGACTTAGATGAAGATAACATTTGATGACCAATTTACGCAGAAATCCAGGTCATTCGAAAAGGTCCACATACTTTGTCTTCCCACTGTAGGAGCACACCGCCCACAAAATGAGGTGGAAACTGAACTGCACTTCCTAACCTCCTGCCAAATGTATGACCATATTAGAGACACATATTCAGATTACACAGACCCATAAAGAATTTGAAAACAAACCCAATTTTGATAAACTCCCATATCAACTGGGTGAAATACCACAGTGTGCCATCACAGCAGCAAGATTTGTGACCTGTTGCCACAAGAAAAGGGCATCCAGTCAAGAACAAACACCATTGTAAATACAATCCATATTTATGTTTATTTATTTTCCCTTTGGTACTTTAACTATTTGCACATCGTTACAACACTGTATATATACATAATATAACATTTGTAATGTCTTTATTATTTTGGACTTCTGTGAGTGTAATGTTTACTGTTCATTTTTATTGTTTATTTCACTTCTGTATATTATCTACCTCACTTGCTTTGGCAATGTTAACATGTGTTTCCCATGCCAATAAAGACCCTTGAATTGAATTGAATTGAGAGAGATACAGAGAGAGAGAAAGAGAGAGAGACAGAGAGAGAGATCAAATCAAATTTATTTATATAGCCCTTCTTACATCAGCTTATATCTCAAAGTACTGTACAGAAACCCAGCCTGAAACCCCAAACAGCAAGCAATGCAGATGTAGAAGCACGGTGGCTAGGAAAAACTCCCTAGAAAGGTGAAAACCTAAGAAGAAACCTAGAGAGGAACCAGGCTATGAGGGGTGGCCAGTCCTCTTCTGGCTGTGCCGGGTGGAGATTATAACAGAACATGGCCAAGATGTTCAAATGTTCATAAATGATCTCTACCACTCCTGCTGTCTCTAGAGAGTTGAAAACAGCAGGTCTGGGACAGGTAGCACGTCCGGTAAACAGATCAGGGTTCCATAGCCGCAGACAGAACAGTTGAAACAGGAGCAGCAGCACGGCCAGGTGAATTGGGGACAGCAAGGAGTCATCATGCAAGGTAGTCCTGAGGCATGGTCCTAGGGCTCAGGTCCTCCGAGAGAGAGAAAGAAAGAGAGAATTAGAGAGAGCATACTTCAATTCACACAGGACACCGGATAAGACAGGAGAAGTACTCCAGATATAACAGAGTGACCCCAGCCCCCCAACACATAAACTTATGCAGCATAAGTACTGGAGGCTGAGACAGGAGGGGTCAGGAGACACTGTGGCCCCATCCAATGATACCCCTGGACAGGGCCAAACAGGCAGGATATAACCCCACCCACTTTTCCAAAGCACAGCCACTACACCATTAGAGGGATATCTTCAACCACCAATTTACTACCCTGAGACAAGGCCAAGTATAGCCCACAAAGATCTCCGACACGGCACAACCCAAGGGGGGTCGCCAACCCAGACAGGAAGATAACGTCAGTGACTCAACCCACTCAAGTGACGCACCCCTCCTAGGGACGGCATGGAAGAGCACCAGTAAGCCAGTGACTCAGCCCCTGTAATAGGGTTAGAAGCAGAGAATCCCAGGGGAGAGCGGGGAACCGGCCAGGCAGAGACAGCAAGGGCTGTTTGTTGCTCCAGAGCCTTTCCATTCACCTTCACACTCCTGGGCCTGACTACACTCAATCATAGGACCTACTGAAGAGATGAGTCTTCAGTAAAGACTTCAAGTTTGAGACCAAGTCTGTGTCTCTCACATGGGTAGGCAGACCATTCCATAAAAATTGAGCTATATAGGAGAAAGCCCTGCCTCCAGCTGTTTGCTTAGAAATTCTAGAGACAATTAGGAGGTCTGCGTCTTGTGACCGTAGCGTACGTGTAGGTATGTACACCAAAATTTACAGTTGATTTGTCAGAGGACAAACCATTCACAGTGACAAACTGATATCTTTCCGACAGATAAGATCTAAACCAGGCCGTAACTTGTCCGTGTAGACCAATTTTAGTTTCCAATCTCTCCAAAAGAATGTGGTGATCCATGGTATCAAAAGCAGCACTAAGGTCTAGAAGCACGAGGACAGATGCAGAGCCTCGGTCTGACGCCATTAAAAAGTAATTTACCACCTTCACAAGTGCAGTCTCAGTGCTATGATGGGGTCTAAAATCAGACTGAAGCATTTCGTATACATTGTTTGTCTTCATGAAGGCAGTGAGTTGCTGCACAACAGCTTTTTCAAAAACTTTTTAAAGGAATGGAAGATTCGATATAGGCCGATAGTTTTTAAAATATTTTCTGGGTCAAGGTTTGGCTTTTTCAAGAGAGGATTTATTACTGCCACTTTTAGTGAGTTTGGTACACATCCAGTGGATAGAGAGATGTTTATTATGTTCAACATATGAGGGCCAAGCACAGGAAGCAGCACTTTCAGTAGTTTAGTTGGAATAGGGTCCAGTATGCAGCTTGAAGGTTAATAGGCCATGATAATTTTCATCATTGTGTCAAGAGATATAGTACTAAAACACTTGAGTGTCTCTCTTGATCCTAGGTCCTGGCAGAGTTGTGCAGACTCAGGACAACTTAACTTTGGAGGAATACGCAGATTTAAAGAGGAGTCCATAATTTGCTTTCTAATGATCATGATCTTTTCCTCAAAGAAGTTCATGAATTTGATGTGAAGTGATTTCATGAAGTGAAATGAAGTGAAAGCCATCCTCTCTTGGGGAATGTTGCTTTTTAGTTAGCTTTGCGACAGTATCAAAAAGACATTTCGGATTGTTCTTATTTTCCTCAATTAAGTTGGAAAAATAGGATGATCGAGCAGCAGTGAGAGCTCTTCGATACTAGTCGGAAGACTTCCAGTTTGGTGTGGCGCCATTTCCGTTCAAATTTTCTGGAAGCTTGCTTCAGAGCTCGGGTATTTTCTGTATACCAGGGAGCTAGTTTCTTATGACACATTTTTTTAGTTTTTGGGGTACAACTGCATCTAGGGTATTGCGCAAGGTTAAATTGAGTTCCTCAGTTAGGTGGTTAACTGATTTTTGTCGGTAGGCAGAGGGAGTCTGGAAGGGCATCAAGGAATCTTTGGGTTGTCTGAGATTTTATAGCACGACTTTTGATGCTCCTTGGTTGGGGTCTGAGCAGATTATTTGTTGCGATTGCAAACGTAATAAAATGGTGGTCCGAAAGTCCAGGATTATGAGGAAAAACATTAAGATCAGAGAGAGAGAAAGAGAGAGCGAGAGAGAGAAAGAGAGAGAGAGACAGAAGGAGAGACAGTAGTTTGTTGTCTCATAGATTATGTAAACCTTTAACCTGGAATGACTTGAGCGTCAACACAGGTTTAGGCAAGTGGATGATCTCTGATGTTGTTTCGATGGTGCAGAGTTTAGTCGAGACAAGGCAACTCACACACACACACACACACACACAAACACACACACACACACACACACAAACTGATTATCAGTGGACATTTTCTGGCTGATGTTTTATATTTAGCAACGTACAGCAGAGAGGTCATCACCCGGAAGCATCTTCTGTTAGGAGATTGACACTTTTCTAGCAATATATGTAAACACACTCGAGGAGGAGTGTCATTTTCTAGGTAATCTTCATGAGGCATTATGTTGATTTGTACTTATTTCAATAAAGATGACAACAAATCCTGCTATAATTTTCAGGAGTATCTGTCTGACGTTTCTGATGACTTACTTATTAGAAAACATAGGAAATGATAGTGTAGAAAAATGAAGAATGATAACAACGGACAGCGTTATAGTGTATGTGTGTGTGTGTGTGTGTGTGTGTGTCTGCATGTTACAGTAATGCATGTCCATTCATGTGTGTTCTTGTTCTCACGAGTCCAGTGCATGAGTGCCTTTTGACCTATTTATTAACACGTACAGTATGTTCAGGAATGAAAAGTCCCACAGTCCTCTGGTTCATCACACAATCTGCCCTCTCTACTGTCACAATGAACTGAGGAGTGCAATTCAATCAAACCCGCACTATACACTTTTTCACACGGTCAGAGAAGATCACAATGTAAAAACCTATTCCCAGGTGGGTGGACTATGGACTGTCATGGGCTCCAGCTACATAGGGCCCTGGTCAGACGTAGGGCACTCTAGATAGGGAATAGGGTTCACTTCATTTGAGATGCAGACTGTGTCTGTTGTTGGGTGAATGTGGTGTGTGGGACTCACTGTGGAAGGTTAAGGAAAAAGATGGCCACTCAGTCCCAAACCAATCACGTATTCAATTTAAGATTTATTGATTGAGAGTGCTGTCGGTACACTCTATAGTCTATACACAAGCAGAGGGCATGAGAGAGAGAAACGGTCAATGCAATGTTCCGCATTACAAATGGGTCACACAAATCAGACCCATTTGATGGATCACACAAACACACACATGCAGGCAGACACACATACACACATGCACCCTCACAAGTACATACATGAATGCACACCCACATACAGCTACAGGGTCTTAATAATCCTGTAGCAACAGGAAATATTAATTATAATGTGGAGTATAATTAATTGTAATTTTTATAGGGGTTGATACATTTTTCATCAGGGAAAATCAAGTCTGACATTTCAAAGTGGATATTGCCAACTTCAGAAGCCTTTTTAAACCTCAAATACACTAAATGTAAGAAAAGTCCTGCATTGCGGGAAAGTTCTCCTGATCAAAGGTGGTCAAATTAAGATCCTACATCTGTACACAAACACAAGAATTCACAAACATACTGTATACACATATTGGTACAGTATGTACTGTAAAGACATACAGAGTTAATACTTTTTTTGATGTGTGTTTTCATGCTTCAGCGTGAACCTTATTGTGAACTCATTTTGTCCATTTCATTTCATGTACAAATGAATGACTGAAGTTAGTGATGTGCAAGGAAAGAAAAAGTCTCAAAATAGGCCATGGACATCATAATTTTTTAATTTTATCCACACACGCTGAACTCAATTATGGTCTCTCAGTTCAACGTGGTCTCTGTGCGTGCCTTTCCATAAAGATTACAGACACACGCACTCATGCACGCACGCTCACACGCGCACGTGCACACACACTCTCACACACAAACACACACGCAAACACACACAAAGGAAGTCCTGTGAGGATAAATGATTTATTTAGCAATGATTAGCGAGTGTAATTCTGAAACAAAGAGTGTCCTTGGAAGACATAACACTTCTCTCTTCTGTTAGCGTCTTCCTAATTAGGATAGTCAGGGAGAGTCTACTAAGGTAACAAATAGCCAGGGAACGTCAGCTTCATTGATCCACTGAGCTTGGTGCGATAACAAAGCTTTCAGTAAGGACACTAATAATTTGTCTGTATGACATTGAAACGCGACAGAGGAGAAAGGGGTAATCGATCTTCTGTTTTCAATGCCAATATGTTATCTTACATGACAGGGATATAAAAGGGTCAATATTGAACATCATTCATATTGCTAATTGCACTGCCTGCCTACACTAGGACTTTACTCCAAGCATGTCTCTTTCTCTCTCTCTCTCTCTCTCTCTCTCCTTCTCTCTGTCCATTTCACTCTCTCTCCTTCTCTCTGTCCATCTCTCTCTCTCTCTCTCTCTCTCTCTCTCTCCTTCTCTCTGTCCGTCTCTCTCTCTCTCTCTCTCTCTCTCTCTCTCTCTCTCTCTCTCTCCTTCTCTCTGTCTGTCTCTCTCTCTCTTTTTCTCTTTGTGTCTCTGTTGGTACTAGGTCACCTTGACTGTTTGGACAAATATGACTTTCCTACATCATGACACTGTACATACTTTACTGTTAACTTGAGGTGGAATGTAAGATGTGTAATAATTTACACAGCCTCTCCTCAGTACATTCAACCATTGGACTTTGTAACACTTATATAAGGTTATATAAAGGTTATATAATGGATTCTAAGTTTCAAAACTAATTTACTTCCAAGATTAAGTTTATTTTCCTCCTCTGCTTTTTATTCAGGGAGACAACCAAGCAGATAGAGTTTATTGACTGGAAGTGGTTCTCTTGTACTGAGCAGTCTGCAGGAGCCCAGTGCCAGAATTATTCTGAGGGGATGGATCTGGTGAAGATGGAGTCTGTATTCTTATTTTCCTCAGTGGGGAGAAGTGGAGAGTGAAGAGGAGAATACTTCCTGCTTCTGATTAATTGTGACAGGTACGGCACAACACTGGCCCTAACTGGACAGACGGGAGAGAGAAGGAAGAAGAGAGGGGCATAAGAGAGAGGTGGAGAAAGGGAGAGAGGAGGAAAAAGAGCGAGAAGGAGGGAGAATGAGAGGGAGGGAGGGAGTGGTTGAGGATGAGAGTTGGTAAGATGGAGGGATTCTGAGAGAGTGAAAGAGATAGAAAGATTGAAATGTCATCCTTCTGTACGGAGCAAGCAGACTTCATCCCTGAGGAGGAGCGGGACACAATGAAATAGATAATTTTCTACTTTAAAAGAGGGATGAATAAGACACTGCAGTTGTCTGCCATCTGTCTCCCTCCCTCCCTCTTTTCTCTCTCTCTCTCTCTCTCTCTCTCTCTCTCTCTCTCTCTTGCGCTCTCATTTTCTCTCTCTCTCTCTGATTAGTACCCCCATCCCAGTTTCAATAATACTGTAGATGTGTAGAATTTGATTTACAGCCATATCTTTGTTGGATGTCACGGGGAGAATGGAGACTTAACAGAAATAAATCACAGAGACCAGAATGGGAGAATGGGATGTCTAGCTCTGCTGTCCATAAGATTAACATGAAAACAGACTGATTCAAGTATTTGAACAAAAACAACAAAACAGAATTATCCAATGAAATTGTATTTTAGAGTATACAGTGCATTTGGAAAGTATTAAGGCCCCTGGACTTTTTCAATGTTACAGCCTTATTCCATAAATTGATTGAATAAAAATAAATACTCATCAATCTACACACAATACCCCATAACAACAAAGCGAAAACAGATGTTTCTACATTTTTGCACATATATTTAAAATAAGAAACAGAAATAATTTATTTACATAAGCATTGAGAAACATCTCTGGAGAGTCCTGAAAATAGTTGTGCAGCGACACTCCCCATCTAAGAATACTTCTGTAATCTCTGCAAAAGGTGCTTTATCAAAGTACTGAGTAAAGGGTCAGAATACTTACAAAAATGCCTAAAATCTAGTGTTAGCTTTGTCATTAGGGGGTATTGTGCGTACATTGATGAGAGGGAAAAAACTATTTTAGAATAAGGTTGTAATGTAACAAAATGTGGAAAAAGTCAAGGGGTTTGAATACTTTGCGAATGCACTGTATGTACATATCTATTGTAGTCTTTATGTAGTGTTTGAACTGTTCTGTTCTGCTGCACGGGTTACTGTTTATTATCACTGCGACCTTACAGAGAGAGATATGTGGTATTCCTGCTACACTATCTCTGAAATATTGCATCACTCTTCATGTTATCGGCGGAATCAGAGGTAGTGTTGTCAGAATGCCTTGGCTTCTCTCTCCATGGCTAGACAGGCCTTTACCGTGCAGGAGAGGAGCTTTCGCTATAGGGGGAGCACAATTCCTCGGCTTTGTCCACTGAAATGAATCATGACAGATACAGAGAGATAGTGTGTGTGCGTATGGGTGTGTGTGCGTGCGTGCGTGCGTGCGTGGAGAAAATAGCGAATTCGCCGCCTGTTAAGCCTAAGAATTTGCATAAGAGTAAGGCTTGGGACCGGGGTGTGAGTGGAATGTGAATGACACACACACGCACGTACACACACACACACACGCACACACACACACACACACACACACACACACACACACACACACACACACACACACACACACACACACACACACACACACACACACACACACACACACACACACACATAAACTCACACACACACACACAGTAGGAGAGTGTGGGGTATAGGAATATATCTCTCAAATGTGTTCTGTCATCTTCCGCTGCACTCCCTGAATACATAGAGACTGAGAACACAACTCTTTAAGGAGAGGGTTTGGGCTCTGTGTGTGGAATTAAGGAAAACACAGTCTTTCCTGAATCTGAGATCAGACAAGGCAAGTATCTCCTCTCTCTTCTCCTCAACACTCCTCCTTTCTCCTCTCCTCTAATTCACCGTTCCACTTAGCCTGGTCGCCAGATAAGTATGAAAAAAAGCACAACAGAGGAATTGGCTAAAGCACAAAAAGAACTGGGACCAGGCTACTTGCCACCATCGTTGGAAGAGAGACACAACTGTCTTATCAATGACCTCACTATGCCTGTTCTCGCCGCGGGTGATCCCCACTCTCTCCCTTGGTAGGGTTTGACGTTGTCAGGGTAACGGAGCAGAGATGTGTTGGCATGACGATGGCCGGCCATATGACTGAACAAGACATGATGAAAGTTTAATCTGTCGTCTGTTAGTTAGCTCACAGGATAGCCCTGCCTGCCAAGCTACCGGTCTGGAAACTAAACTAGTTACAGGATGCAGTTCACCATCTTGTGGAGAGACACACTGGGGTAACAGTTTGGAACAGACACTGATGATCTCAGCACATGATGTTCCATCTGATTCATTATTTACTGGACAGTTAAAGATAGATTGGTTGAACTCGTTACAGGACAGGATGTCCAAACTGTCACCTCTTGAAACAGGTCCTGTGTGTGTGTGTGTGTGTGTGTGTGTGTGTGTGTGTGTGTGTGTGTGTGTGTGTGTGTGTGTGTGTGTGCACGTTACAGTAATGCATGTTTGTTCATGTGTGTTCTTGTTCACACGAGTCCAGTGCATGAGTGATGGCAAAAACGACCCTCCCACTCTGTCTGCCAAATTCTTTCTCTTTGTTCTTGTTTTTCTTAATAGGTTATTGGTGGAGCCGAGAGGGTTGTCAGCCAAATGGGACACACCTAGGCTTGGGTGTGTCCCGAGGATAAATACACCTTTCCCCCATATATTGAGGAGACTCTCTCCATGTAGACACACTGTTGTTTTTGGTTGTGGCATTTTGTGGCTTGTTTGTTTTGGCACCTCTCAACACCCCTCATTATCACAATCTATGCACACAACCACTCAGTTACACTACTGATTACTGACAACACACCATTGTTAATTGTATACAGTTTACTTTAATTAATATATAAAATGTTTTGTTATTCCTTTATCTTTGCGTTGTCTCCCTTGTGATTATGGGCTAAGAGCCGGTTCGTGACATAAGAAACAAGGTTTTGAAGTGTTAGTCCTATAACCAAAAAAGTGTTAAACAAATCAAAATATATTTCATATTTGAGATTCTTCAAAGTAGCCACCCTTTGCCTTGATGGCAACATTGCACACTCTCAGCATTCTCTCAACCAGCTTCATGAATGCTTTTCCAACAGGCTTGAAGGAGTTCCCACATATGCTGAGCATTTGATGGCTGCTTTTCCTTCACTCTGCAGTCCAACCCATCCCAAACCATCTCATTGGTTTGAGGTCGGGTGATTGTGGAGGCCAGGTCATCTGATGCAGCACTCCATCACCCTTCTTCTTGGTCAAAAAGCCCTTACACAGCATGGAGGTGTATTTTGGGTCATTGTCCTGTTGAAAAACAAATGATAGTCCCACTAAGTGCAAACCAGATGGGATGGCATATCGCTGCAGAATGATGTGATATCCATGCTGGTTAAATGTGCCTTGAATTTTAAATAAATCACTGACTGTGTCGTCAAGACTGTTAATTGAAATGCATTCTAGCTGACTACCTCATGAAGCTGGTTGAGAGAATTCCAAGAGTGTGCAAAGCTTTCATCAAGGCAAAGGGTGGCTAATTTGAATAATCTAAATTCTAAAGTATATTTTTGTTTGTTAATGCATGATTTCATGTGTTTTTTAATTATATTTTATTACGTCTTCACTATTATTCTGCAATGTACAAAATAGTAAAAAATAAAGAAAAACCCTGGAATGAGTAACACATACTTAACCCCTTTTTTGGGTTGGCATAACAGTACCTTCATACTTCCATGTATTTTTTAAAACCGGTACCAATAACCTCCAGACTAGTCCTGTGGCACTTGTGGGGGTCTTAAAGCAAAACAGAGAACACCATTGTGTTTGTGACAGTCTCTCATTTCCATAGAGTGGTCAATAGTTTGTAGGTCAAACCATTCGGACACTACAGACGTTTTCGTGAGAAGAACCGTTTTCTGGGGTGTCTCATTGTCTGACAAATACCTATCTAGCTCTTCCACCTTTCACCGCAGATGCGAAAGTACGACAAATCAAATCAAATCAAATGCATTTTTTAGCCCTTCATACATCAGCTGATATCTCAAAGTGCTGTACAGAAACCCAGCCTAAAACCCCAAACAGCATGCAATGCAGGTGTAGAAGCACGGTGGCTAGAAATAGAAGATTAAGATCAAATCAAATTTATTTATATAGCCCTTCGTACATCAGCTGATATCTCAAAGTGCTGTACAGAAACCCAGCCTAAAACCCCAAACAGCAAGCAATGCAGGTGTAGAAGCACGGTGGCTAGGAAAAACTCCCTAGAAAGGCCAAAACCTAGGAAGAAACCTAGAGAGGAACCAGGCTATGTGGGGTGGCCAGTCCTCTTCTGGCTGTGCCGGGTGGAGATTATAACAGAACATGGCCAAGATGTTCAAATGTTCATAAATGACCAGCATGGTCAAATAATAATAAGGCAGAACAGTTGAAACTGGAGCAGCAGCACGGCCAGGTGGACTGGGGACAGCAAGGAGTCATCATGTCAGGTAGTCCTGGGGCATGGTCCTAGGGCTCAGGTCCTCCGAGAGAGAGAAAGAAAGAGAGAAAGAGAGAATTAGAGAAAGCACACTTAAATTCACACAGGACACCGAATAGGACAGGAAAAGTACTCCAGATATAACAAACTGACACTAGCCCCCCGACACATAAACTACTGCAGCATAAATACTGGAGGCTGAGACATCAGAGGATGCGATGGATATAGACACATCCAATGCAAAAAAAGAAAGATATCTCTTAAAATTACGGATTTCAATTGGGATTTATTTATTATGTTACTTAGATTGACGCACCGGTGCGTGAACCAACTCTAAGCATATATATTGTGGTGAAGCCGTGATGGGAGAACCAGTACCTTGTCCTATGTTGTTTGTTATCACCAAGGAGATTATATTCTACAGGCACTCACATTCCTTGAAGTCTTTAAAACTTAGATCTCTGTGCTGTACAACAAAAACCACTAATGCTCCATAGCTGGCATCTTACATCTGAAAACCCACACCCTCAATTAGCACACTGAGTTGACAGATGAAATTTAAACAGACTTTCTCCACTTTCTTTCTCTTCTTTCTTTGGCCTTTGTGCAGTGTATCCTGTTATTCTTCATCCACAGAGATGATGGCCAGTAGCGTTCTAGTCATGCAGAGACAGAGATTTTCTGGTGCTCATTTGGTATAGCATGGTGTTTGGCATATGTTAATATATGCCAATATTATATGGCATATATTGTTATTATTATATTATTGTTGTTGGTGTTATTATTACATTTAGATAAGTAGTTGAAATGCAGGTCTTCCAATGTCAATGCAGCTGCAGAAGTCAAGCTGAGGGCTTCAGGTCTTACTTTGACCATCTGGCGTTCTCAACTCATGTTTTTCTCTCCTCTCATCCCGATTCTTTCCTTCAGGAGACACGGATCCTGTTGATGAACAACTAGGTCCAGACATCCTCTGTGATCAGACACATCTATTTACTGTAACAACACAATGTCTGGAATGAATTATCTTGGTTCAATTCATTTGATTATTCTTGAATCTAACCAAATGTCCCATAGGGTGGCGCACAATTGGCCCAGGGTCGTCCGGGTTAAGGTACTTCAGGGGTAGGCCGTCGTTGTAAAATAAGAATTTGTTCTTAACTGACTTGTCTCGTTAAAAAAAAGTTTTTTTTTAATGAACTCCCAATAGCCTAGGCTATATAACTTCTATCTTGGTAATTGCAGCCATTGAGAAAGATTACACAGGAAAGGAAAATGAGAGTTCAATAAAATACTGTTGTGTAATATTATGGTCTTACCCCAATTGATACATATTTTCTGTTCTATTTGAATGGACGTTTCATTTTTACAGAATGTATTAATTTATCTAAGGCTTCATCTTGTAGCCTGCATAAACCATCTCATAGCCTAGAGTGGGTGCGTGCGCAATGTCAGCGCACTCGCGGGTGTTTAATGGTGACCTTTTGTTTCTCGGCGTAGTCATGTACGAAAAAGGTGAGGAGTTAACAGCAACGGCGTCGGTTGGCAGCGGACTACCGAAAACAAACGATCGGGTGAGACCGTGTGCTGTGACTATCTGTCCGTGTAGTCTTCACCGGTCCTCACACACAGCTACACACACACAAGCGCGCGCAGTAGCCTACTGCCAAATCGCGCGGTCTCTCACGCGCATACTCTCTGCTAGCCAGACAGATACAGAAGCAATGGGAGACAATTACTGAGGCAACCACGGAGAGATACACACTGAGACCGACTATGGCTGTGGACGGTAAGAGCGCTGTTTCATTCATGAAACTACTCATTTAAATCATTGGTCTACCTTTTCTTAAACAGAGATAAGGATATTTGTAATTGGCTGTGTATATTTGTATTAAGGTTAAATCAATAGGGGCTTCTTTTTTCCCCAGATCGGTTGTGGGGGGTATATTTTCAACATCAATAACATCATGTTTGCTCAGCTTATTAGGGTGGATGTATTACGATGTCAATAAACTGGGGGACTTTCTGCGTAAAGGTCAACAGCCATATAGGAGAAATAACGTAGTACATTGTCTTTTACAGTTCCCCTCAGAGCAATGTTCTGATTTCTCATGTTGACATTTCTAGGAAGTTTGAACTGGTATGTCAGTACTTGGTCACTGTATGTCCGCCTGGTGAGGTTTGTGTACTGACACAAGCCTCAGTCCATTAAGTTCTCTTTCATAAGGAGCTTGACTGTCCTATTGGGTTTTCATGGGTGAACGCTGTCATGGTGTTCCGGAATAGCTTATCCAGATTCGTATTTAGGAGATTTCTCTATTTAGCACATTGTTAATGGTTTGAATAATTGATTCGTTAGCCCACGGCCCACTCAAGATACTCCATGTCCGTCCATCCGTCTTCGTGAGAAGCGCATGACCCTTGTCCATAGGGCGGGTTTCATTGTGGTTCTGACAGGAAAGCAGAGGGGATTTCGCAGCGGTTGAACTGTTCACAGTGGTCCTCCGACGGGATGGATGGGTACTGGATAAATTCATTTGTTCCATTCCTAAAGTTTTGGTTAATAATTTGGCAGCATATTTTCTGCTTCCTTTTACAGCCAATGGTAGCATATAGCCTATCCTAATACACCATTACTTGATTATAACTTGAGGTTTCTTTGGGATTCATTGAAATAGGTAGCATATCTAGCACTCTTCATTTGGTTTGATTTAATTCTATCCGACATTAGACATTGAGATGGTGATTCTTCTCTCTTCACTATACTGTCTGTAGGACAGTATCATACTAGCCACTAGCTAAATGAGTAATTAGAGGAATAATCCGGTAGTCAGTGATGTTCTTCCCTTCAGTCCAGTGCAGTGTCAGGTCAGTCTCTCCCTTTCTCTGCTGGAGCAGGTTAGCACCTCATTAACATGGCTGCAGGTAGAGGTAGGCTGCAGCACAGAGACATATTGTCCTATCTATAATTCATCTGAAGTTTACTTAAGCATCATTCATTTTGCACCGCTGACCCTAGCACAATGGTGTTACTGTGTGTGTGTGTGTGTGTGTTTGTGTGTGTGCAACTGTATCTTTAATGAGTTTGGGTAGTCTTGGTATATGAAGGCTTTGTCAAACCAGGGGTTGGCAACTCTAGTCCTGCAGACTCAGGAACCACAGTGTCTGTTGGTTGTCTCTGGGAGTCACTTCATTGATCCGTGTCACTGATTTGCTCAGAGAAGGCTCACCTAGTTACCATGCCTGAATTAGAATTAAACACTGTTGTCTCCAAAGACATCTGGCCTTATCGTCACGTCTCATAGGAGAGTTGAAGTTATCAGGTTGGTGAGATGTCCAAAGACATCTGATTGTATCATCACGTCTCATAGGCACAACAATACAAGTGCGGACAAATCTTGACACAATTTTCTCCATTGAACATTTCTCCCAACTGATTGTCCCTGTGTGAAAAGCAGCACACGGTGTGTGTAAAGAAGGCCCTTATCAGAGAGAGAGCAGCACTGCTGGGCTTAGAACCCCTTTCTCCCCTATTTCACACCACAAACAGGCATGGGTAAGCCCAGCAGGCAAGAGGGTGTGTGTGTGTGTTTTCACGCACGCACGCACACACACACACACACACACACACACACACACACACACACACACACACACACACACGCATGCACGCACACACACACATACACGCAAGCACACACACACACACACACACACACACACACACACACACACACACACACACACACACACACATGCACACACACACACACAGGCATGCACACACACACACAGGCATGCACACACACACACACATACACACACACACACACACACACACACACACACACACACACACACACACACACACACACACACACACACACACACACACACACACACACACACACTCCTCCCAACCTCTTCTCTCCATATCTGTGTCTGTGGCTGTGTGGACTGAAAGACACACTCCTGGAGAGGTTGTGTCCAGAGTTGTGGTCAATTCCATTTTGATTTAGTCAAAAGAGGAGATTAATTTGATAGTTATTACAACTGATGCTGGTTGTACAACTGTAATCTTTTACAGTTCTCTGACCGGAGCTGGTAGTTTTGATCTAGAGTCAGTGGCCATTCAGTAGTTAGCTAATATAATAACCAACCCATGTACTGTTAGCCTCTGACTGAAAGTGTGTGTTTATCTCATAGGTATTAAAACCTGTAGATAGTTATAGCACTGATGTCATCCACATATTCCTTTGGAAATTCCTGATGACGCATGAAGCTGGAAGTATTTGATTTTGAAGCACGCTGTATTGCTGAATGGAGCTGAATGGCACCAAAACAACCTGCTAAGGATCATGGGGAAATTGGCCGTAACTAGCAAAGGAACTAGCAAAGGATGTCGTTGTTTTCATCCTGCCTGAAAGAGTCAACCCAACGCTGCTACATGACTTCGGCGTCAATACTAGAGACCCCATAGACATTGGTCAGCCCCTTTATCTCCACTTGACAGGCGTGCTCTCATCTGGCACACCACAACCCTTTAGGTGCACGTGCAAAGAGTGCTCCTCATAGCCTGTCGGGCCATGATTAGTCTGTGCCAGCACGTGGTCCTGTGTGATGACAAATGTAGTAGTTAGAACAGACCACTATTTCATTAAATATCCAGATTTGTAGCGAACTTTAAAATAATTCACCCTGGGGATTGAACTTGATCGTAATAAACACATTTTAGAGGCCAAAACGTCCAGAAAAAAATCAATACATTTGGGTGTTCTGGCTTTCGTAATTTACACAGGTTTTCTAGGGCAGACCAGGGCTTTCGTAATTTACACAGGTTTTCTAGGGCAGACCAGGGCTTTCGTAATTTACACAGGTTTTCTAGGGCAGACCAGGGCTTTTGGCACCGCTAGGTTTCTACGCAGTAGACAACACCTAGAGCTCATGACTTCACACTCCAGAACGGACACAGGAGGCCTGGTTTATCTATTCAAACAGCCTCCCAGACATAGGGTTCTATTTTCAGCTGGCGTAAGGCGGTGCTAGTGTCAAATGCACATTAATTGCATTTTCATCATGTAAAAACTGTCTCACTGGCATTTTCCAGCCCTAACACCAGGTACATTTTTTTTGGTGTGTTTTGGTTCATTGTCCTGTTGAAAAACAAATGATAGTCCCACTAAGCGCAAACAAGATGTGGTGGCGTATCGCTGCAGATTGCTGGGGTAGGAAAGATTTCCACCGGTCTGATGTCCATTGCTCGTGTTTCTTGGCTCAAGGAAGTCTCTTCTTATTATTGGTGTCCTTTAGTAGAGACAGAGTACAGAGAGAGAGAGAGGTCATGACCAGATTTTTCAGCATGTTTTTTTTATTTATTTTTAGATTTAGAGTTATATAAACATGTATTTTTTGGCAGGGACACATACAGGATGCTACCCTCTACAACATAATATTCACTCCAAATCAAAACTCCAGACCTACAACCTGATTTTGGACTATTTTTCCCAAGCTATACAGCAAATGCTCTGGCAAACAAACAGAAACCTGAAAATACTGAGTGAGTAATGTCTAGTCTGAAGCTATCTTTCATTTTCAAAAGGCAAGACAATACATTACACTAATATATTTACTTTTATATGGACTGTATGCTAAATTAAAGCACACAGCTGCATGTGAGCTCTTACAGCTGCATGTGAACTCACATTTTTCAACATGTTTTTAACAATAAGATAGTTTTGGAGTTAGATAAACTTGGATTTTTCAGGAGGGATATATACAGGATGCTACCCTCCACAGCATAACCTTCACTTCAGATCAAAACTCCAAGCCTACAACCTGATTTTGGACAGACCAGAAACAACTTCAATTAGCACTGAGGCGCGAAGTGAAAGGTGTCGAAGCCTTTGAGCCCAACACATGGCAGGAGTCTCACAGGCTACCCCTCCCAAATCCAGAGGCATTTTATACAATACATCTACCTCCAGAAATAAAGCACTGCTTCTTTATTCCACCTGGCGAACTGTTCGCTCAGTGAAACATCCTGTCCTGATTTGTCATAGACGCTTGCTAAAAAAACTTTAATGAGCAAGCCTTCCTTCATGACCTGGTCTCTGTAAATTGGTATAGAATCAGCTTGAGCCCCTCCGTCGAAGAATCTTGGACCTTCCTTTTTGATATTTTCAGTGATATGCCCCCATAAATAAAATGAGAATAGAAAACAGGTTCAGTCCCTGCTCCGACCGTGATCTTGCGGAGTTACTCCACCTCAATAATTGCATTTGGCGAAAGGCACTCAGGCTATCTGGAAGGCCAAAGTTAGTTAAAGTTACATTAATTAAGGAGCAGTTTTCTCTCTGTGGGTCTAACCCCAAGAAGTTCTGGAAAATGGTTAAAGACCTGGAGAATAAACCCTCCTCCTCACAGCTGCACATGTCTCTTAAAGTTGATGATGTGGTTGTTACTGACATGAAGCACATGGCTGAGCTCTTTAATCACCACTTCATAAGACAGGATTCCTATTTGGCTCAGTCATGCCTCCTTGCCCGTCCAACATTTCCTCATCTCCCACCCCTTCTAATGCAACTAGCCCTGATGATCCTCCCTATTTCCCCCCTGCCACTCTGCAAAGTTTCTCCCTGCAGGCAGTCACTGAGTCCGAGGTGCTAAAGGTGCTCCCTAAACCCCCCAAAAACATCTGTGCCAGATGGTTTAGATCCTTTCTTCTTTAAGGTTGCTGCCCCTTCTTTAAGGTTGCTGCCCCTTCTTTAAGGTTGCTTCCCCTTTCCTTCTCGTTGGACTCATTAAAGGAAAAATATTCTTCCAGTTCTTGGTGAGTAATCTCAGTTCTGATGGGCAGAAGTTATTTTCGGTCATAAGAGGCGGTAGCAGCAACAAACAACGCATAAAAACTAACAAAATAGCACAGTTGGTTAGGAGCATGTAAAATGTCAACCATCCTCTTCGGCGCCATCTTATATAATTTATATCACTATATCACTTATAATCCTAACTGTTATAGGCCTATTTCTATTTTGCCCTGTTTATCAAATGTGTTGTAAAAACTTGTCAATAATCAACTGACGGGCTTTCTTGATGTCTATAGTATTCTCTCTGGTATGCAATCTGGTTTCCACTCAGGTTATGGATGTGTCACTGCAACCTTTAAGGTCTTCAACGATGTCCCCATTGCCCTCGATTCTAAGCAATGTTGTGCTGCTATTTTTATGACTTGGCCAAAGCTTTTGATACGGTAGACCATTCCATTCTTGTGGGCCGGATAAGGAGTATTGGTGTATCTGAGGGGTCTTTGGCCTGGTTTGCTAACTACCTCTCTCAAAGAGCGCAGTGTATAAAGTCAGGACATCTGCTGTCTCAGCCACTGCCTGTCACCAAGGGTGTACCCCAAGGCTCGATCCTAGGCCCCACGCTTTTCTCAATTTAAATCAACAATATTGCTCAGGCAGTAAGAAGCTCTCTCATCCATTTATATGTAGATGATACAGTCTTATACTCAGCTGGCCCCTCCCCGGAGTTTGTGTTAAATGCTCTACAACAAAGCTTTCTTAGTGTCCAACAAGCTTTCTCTGCCCTTAACCTTGTTCTGAACACCTCCAAAACAAAGGTCATGTGGTTTGGTAAGAAGAATGCCCCTCTCCCCACAGGTGTGATTACTACCTCTGAGGGTTTAGAGCTTGAGGTAATCACCTCAAACAAGTACTTGGGAGTATTGCTAGATGGTACACTGACCTTCTCTCAGTACATACCAAAGCTGCAGGCTAAAGTTAAATGTAGACTTGATTTCCTCTATCGTAATCGCTCCTCTTTCACCCCAGCTGCCAAACTAACCCTGATTCAGATGATCATCCTACCCATGCTAGATTATGGAGACGTAATTTATAGATGAGCAGGTAAGGGTGCTCTCGAGAGGCTAGATGTTCTTTACCATTCGGCCATCAGATTTGCCACAAATGCTCCTTATAGGACACATCACTGCACTCTATACTCTTCTGTAAACTGGTCATCTCTGTGTAGCCGTCGCAAGACCCACTGGTTGTTGCTTATTTATAAAACCCTCTTAGATCTCACTCCCCCCTATCTGACATGTCTACTGCAGCCCTCATCCTCCACATACAACACCCGTTCTGCCAGTCACATTCTGTTAAAGGTCCCCAAAGCACACACATCCCTGGGTCGCTCCTCTTTTCAGTTCGCTGCAGCTAGTGACTGGAACGAGCTGCAACAAACACTCAAACTGGACAGTTTTATCTCAATCTCTTCATTCAAAGACTCAATCATGGACACTCTTACTGACAGTTGTGGCTGCTTTGTGTCATGTATTGTTGTCTCTACCTTCTTGCCCTTTGTACTGTTGTCTGTGCCCAATAATGTTTGTACCCTGTTTTGTGCTGCTACCATGTTGTTCTGCTGCCGTGTTGTGTTGCTACCATGCTGTGTTGTCATGTGCTTCTGCCATGCTATGTTGTTGTCTTAGGTCTCTCTTTATGTAGTGTTGTCTCTCTTGTCGTGATGTGTGTTTTGTCCTATATTTTTATTACATTTATTTTTAATTCCAGCCCCCATCCCTGCAGGAGGCCTTTTACCTTTTGGTAGGTTGTCAACGCAGCTTATCCAGCCGTGACGCACACTGCCCATATGACATGGAACAAGAATAGTCTAATGTGCCTTTGGTGCCTGTATACTTTAGAAACATTAAAAAACAAATGTTTGTCCTATTTAATTTTATGTGATTAAAAACCAAGCATAGCCTCCCCTCCTCTCAATTAAGGCATTTTTTGTCTGCCCAATGCAATCGCGAAGTAGTCAAGTCTGTCGATAACGGGTTTGGCTCCTGAGACTACTTAATCACCAAAGCTTGATTAAAAAACAAAGTTTGAGAGGAGTAAAACAGTGAGCTGACGGTCCCTTTTTTCCTGTGCATTGTAGGCAGGCCCACATTACTTCATGGATGGTCTTACGTACATGGCTAGTCTGCGTTGTTTTAATATTAAATGCCCACCAGAAGAAATGATGGTGCCTGTAAGTGAGACAATATCTATTTAAAACAAGTAGTTTTTTGTCTTGTTTAGAATTTGAATTGAATTATTAATTCTCATTTTAGGACTTATCAATAATAAATGTAATCTTGCATTGACAATGTTTGGCATGTACTTGTTCATCCATAATGTAATTTACGGTAGGCCTAGCCTCTATATCAGTGTGAATGCTATTGAAGACATGCAATTACTTACAACAATGTAGACTGCAGATGGGTTCAAGTTAACCTATTTATCAAAGATGGGATAGGTCTTCATTTGATTATTTTGTTTCTGTAAGCAATTTAACAAACTAAAACGGACTAACACTGGAATTGGAGTTGACTCCAAGGCAACATAACATACAGTAAATACACAACCTAATGCGAACCACATATTTCACCATGGAGCACGTTCTGATGGAGCACGTTCTGATGGAGCACATTCTGATGGAGCACGTTCTGATGGAGCACGTTCTGATGGAGCACATTCTGATGGAGCACGTTCTGATGGAGCACATTCTGATGGAGCACGTTCTGATGGAGCACATTCTGATGGAGCACATTCTGATGGAGCACGTTCTGATGGAGCACGTTCTGATGGAGCACATTCTGATGGAGCACATTCTGATGGAGCACGTTCTGATGGAGCACGTTCTGATGGAGCACATTCTGATGGAGCACGTTCTGATGGAGCACGTTCTGATGGAGCACGTTCTGATGGAGCATGTTCTGATGGAGCACATTCTGATGGAGCACATTCTGATGGAGCACGTTCTGATGGAGCACGTTCTGATGGAGCACGTTCTGATGGAGCACGTTCTGATGGAGCACATTCTGATGGAGCACACCCACAACTTGTTTATTCATCAGAACCCAGAACCCCACCCAAACCCAAAACCCAGTGTTAGTTTTGTTAAAATAGAGCTACGGTACTGTCTGTGTGAGACACTGTATGTTGTTCGGTATCCACAATGTAGCTAAAGGCGTGACCCTTTCCTCAAGGCTTCTCATGTCTTTAACACACTCTCCACAGGGCAGATCATATCACACAGTCATCTGCCCACGCAACCATGTAACACACACTAATCCTGTCATATACAGAACAGGGGTGTGTGTGTGTATATATGTGTGTGTGAGGGAGGGTACAGTTGAAGTCGGAAGTTTACATACACCTTAGCCAAATACATTTAAACTCACATTTTCACAATTCCTGACATTTAATCTGAGTAAAAATTCCCTGTCTTTGGTCAGTTAGGATCATCACTTTATTTTAAGAATGTGACATTTCTGAATAATAGTAGAGAGAAAATGATTTATTTCAGCTTTTATTTCTTTCATCACATTCCCAGCAGTGGGTCAGAAGATTACATACACTCAATTAGTATTTGGTAGCATTGCCTTTAAATTGTTTAACTTGGGTCAAACCTTTTGGGTAGCCTTCCACAAGCTTTCCACAATAAGTTGTGTGAATTTTGGCCCATTCCTCCTGACAGAGCTGGTGTAACTGAGTCAGGTTTGTAGGCCTGCTTGCTCGCACACACAACTTTGAAAGTGTGCTTGGGGTCATTGTCCATTTGGAAGACCCATTTGCGACCAAGCTTTAACTTCCTGACTGATGTCTTGAGATGTTGCTTCAATATATCCACATAATTTTTAATTCCTCATGATGCCATCTATTTTGTGAAGTGCACCAGTCCCTCCTGCAGCAAAGCACACCCACAACATGATGCTGCCACCCCCTTGCTTCACGGTTGGGGTGGTGTCCTTCGGCTTGCAAGACTCCCCCTTTTTCCTCCAAGCATAACGATGGTCATTATGGCCAAACAGTTATACTTTTATTTCATCAGACCAGAGCACATTTCTCCAAAAAGTATGATCTTTGTCCCCATGTGCAGTTGCAAACCGTAGTCTGGCTTTTTTATGGCAGTTTTGGAGCAGTGGTTTCTTCCTTGCTGAGCGGCCTTTCAGATTATGTCGATATAGGACTCGTTTTACTGTGGATATAGATAATGTTGTACCTGTTTCCTCTAGCATCTTCACAAGGTCCTTTGCTGTTGTTCTGGGATTGATTTGCGCTTTTCACACCAAAGTACGTTAATCTCTAGGAAACAGAACGCGTCTCCTTCCTAAGCGGTATGACAGCTGCGTGGTCCCATGGTGTTTATACTTGCGTACTATTGTTTGTACAGATGAACATGGTACCTTCAGGCGTTTGGATGAACCAGACTTGTGGAGGTCTACAATTCTTTTTCTGAGGTCTTGGCTGATTTCTTTTGATTTTCCCATAATGTCAAGCAAATAGGCACTGAGTTTGAAGGTAGGCCTTGAAATACATTACTCAAATGATGTCAATTAGCCTATCAGAAGCTTCTAAAGCCAAGACATAATTTTCTTGAATTTTCCAAGCTGTTGAAAGGCACAGACAACTTAGTGTATGTAAACCTTTGAACCACTGGAATTGTGATACAGTGAATTATAAGTTAAATAATCTGTTTGTAAACAATTTTTGGAAAAATTACTTGTTTCATGCACAAAGTAGATGTCCTAACCGACTTGCCAAAACTATAGTTTGTTAACAAGACATTTGTGGAGTGATTGGAAAAACGAGTTTCAATGACTCCAACCTAAGTGTATGTAAACTTCAGACTTAAACTGTATTGTGTGTGTGTGTGTGTTTGGCAGAGCCAAAGGGTTCAAAGGGTGAACTAGTGTTAGCTTTGCTAAGACAAACACTTTCTTTGTTGTTTTCTCCCTTTGGTTGATGTTGCCAGCAGGAGGCTGGCCATTTGGTGGCTTTAGAGGGTGATACAGGAGACTGCAAGGGTGTGTGTGTGTATGTGTGTGTATGTGTGTGTGCGTTTGTGTGTGTGTGTGTGTGTGTGTGTGTGTGTGTGTGTGTGTGTGTGTGTATTGCTGCCTCCTGTCTGTATATGTATGGATGCGTTTAATGTCTTTAGTGTTATTGACCAAATGCCACAGTTTCTGTCACAGATGTCACAGATTCCCTCTCCATCTCTATAGCATCAGCCCTCTGACACAGACACAGCCATTTGTGCGTGTGTTCGTGTGTCTGCATGCTTGTGTATTTTTTGACAGCATCTGTAACATTTCTTCCCCCTCCCTCCTTTCCACTCTCTCAGCAGGGTGTTTTATCTGTGTTCAGCCTGGTTATCCAATCCGTCTGGCTCATCCTCTTACTTACACACACACACGCAAACACACACGCACACACACACACACGACAGACAGACAGACAGACAGACAGACAGACAGACAGACAGACAGACAGACAGACAGACAGACAGACAGACAGACAGACAGACAGACAGACAGACAAGTACCAGTCAAAAGTTTGGACACACCTACTCATTCAAGGTTTTTCTTTATTTGTACTATTTTCTACATTGTAGAATAATAGTGAAGACATCAAAACTATGAAATAACACATATGGAATCAATTAGTAACCAAAAAAGTGTTAAACAAATCAAAATATATTTTATATTTGAGATTCTTCAAAGTAGCCACCCTTTGCCTTGATGACAGCTTTGCACACTCTTGGCATTCTCTCAAACAGCTTAGTGAGATTGACCTGGAATGCATTTCAATTAACAGGTGTGCCTTGTTAAAAGTTAATTTGTGGAATTTCTTTCCTTCTTAATGCGCTTGAGCCAATCCGTTGTGTTGTGACAAGGTAGGGTGGTATACAGAAGATAGCCCTATTTGGTAAAATACCAAATCCATATTATGGCAAGAACAGCTCAAATAAGCAGAGAAATGACAGTCCATCTTTACTTAAAGACATGAACTCCAGTCAAGCCGGAAAGTTTCAAGAACTTTGAAAGATTCTTTAAGTGCAGTTGCAAAACCCATCAAGCGCTGTGATGAAACTGGCTCTCATGAGGACCGCCACAGGAAATGAAGACCCTGAGTTACCTCTGCTACAGAGGAAGTTCATTATAGTTACCAACCTCAGATTGCAGCCCAAATAAATGCTTCACAGAGTTCAAGAAACAGACACATCTCAACATCAACTGTTCAGAGGAGACTGTGTGAATCAGGCCTTCATGGTTGAATTGCTGCAAAGAAACCACTACTAAAGGATACCAATAAGAAGAAGAGATTTGCTTGGGCCAAGAAACACGAGCAGTGGGCATTAGACCCGTGTAAATCTGTCCTTTGGTCTGATTAGTCCAAATTAGAGATTTTTGGTTCCAACCACCGTGTCTTTGTGAGACGCAGAGTAGGTGAGCGGATGATCTTCGCATGTGCGGTCCCAACGTGAAGCATGGAGGAGGAGGTGTGACAGTGTGGTGGTGCTTTGCTGGTGACACTGTCAGTGATTTATTTGGAATTCAAGGTGCACTTAACCAGCATAGCTACCACAGCATTCTGCAGCGATACTCCATCCCATCTGGTTTGCGCTTAGTGAGACTATCATTTGTTTTACAGGACAATGACCCAACACACCTCCAGGCTGTGTAAGGGCTGTTTGACCAAGAAGGAGAGTGATGGAGTGCTGTATCAGATGACCTGGACTCCACAGCATATGTGGGAACTCCTTCAAGACTGTTGGAAAAGCATTCCATGTGAAGCTGGATGAGAGAATGCCAAGAGTGTGCAAAGCTGTCATCAAGGCAAAGGGTGGCTACTTTGAAGAATCTAAAATATATTTTGATTTGTTTTCCATATTTGTTATTTCATAGTTTTTATGTCTTCACTATTATTCTACAATGTAAAAATAGACAAATAAAATAAAATCTCTTGATTGAGTAGGTGTGTCTAATCTTTGACTGGTACTGTACACACACACACACACACACACACACACACACACACACACACACACACACACACACACACACACACACCATCAAAGTTGCTAACCCTGCACAGCAGTCTCACCCTAAAGCTGTATTTTCTGGGCATGAGCTGGTGGATGATGGCTTCTCATATGGCAATGAAGTGACGTGAGGGAGTGCGAGAGGGGGGGGGGCAGGGAGAACAGCTGGGGCAGTATCTGATTCAAGACTAGAGAGAGAGATAGGGACAGGGAGAACAGCTGGGGCAGTATCTGATTCCAGACTAGAGAGAGAGATAGGGACAGGGAGAACAGCTGGGACAGTATCTGGTTCCAGACCAGAGGAAGAGAAAAGATGGAGAATGAGAGAGAGAGAGAGAGAGAGAGAGAGAGAGAGAGAGAGAGGGACAGGGAGAACGGCTGGGACAGTATCTGGTTCCAGATTAGATGGAGGGAGAAAGCAGGAGAGAGAGTGGGACTGGGATAGGGTGAACAGCTGGGGCAGTTTCTGGTTCCAGACTAAAGAGAGAGAGGGACAGGGAGAACGGCTGGGACAGTATCTGGTTCCAGATTAGAAGGAGGGAGAAAGCAAGAGAGAGAGTGGGACTGGGATAGGGTGAACAGCTGGGGCAGTTTCTGGTTCCAGACTAAAGAGAGAGAGAGAGAGGGACCGGGAGAACGGCTGGGACAGTTTCTGGTTCCAGACTAAAGAGAGAGAGTGGGACTGGGATAGGGTGAACAGCTGGGGCAGTTTCTGGATCCAGACTAAAGAGAGAGAGAGAGGGAGGGGGGGACCGGGAGAACGGCTGGGACAGTTTCTGGTTCCAGACTAAAGAGAGAGAGTGAGAGAGAGCAGTTTCTGGTTCCAGACTGGGATAGGGTGAACAGCTGGGGCAGTTTCTGGTTCCAGACTAAAGAGAGAGAGTGGACTGGGATAGGGTGAACAGCTGGGGCAGTTTCTGGTTCCAGAGAGTGGGACTGGGATAGGGTGAACAGCTGGGGCAGTTTCTGGTTCCAGACTAAAGAGAGAGAGGGAGAGAGAGAGAGTGGGACTGGGATAGGGTGAACAGCTGGGGCAGTTTCTGGTTCCAGACTACAGAGAGAGAGGGAGAGAGAGAGAGTGGGACTGGGATAGGGTGAACAGCTGGGGCAGTTTCTGGTTCCAGACTAAAGAGAGAGAGGGAGAGAGAGAGAGTGGGACTGGGATAGGGTGAACAGCTGGGGCAGTTTCTGGTTCCAGACTAAAGAGAGAGAGTGGGACTGGGATAGGGTGAACAGCTGGGGCAGTTTCTGGTTCCAGACTAAAGAGAGAGAGAGTGGGACTGGGATAGGGTGAACAGCTGGGGCAGTTTCTGGTTCCAGACTAAAGAGAGAGAGAGAGGGAGGGTGAGCTGGGACAGTTTCTGGTTCCAGACTAAAGAAGAGAGAGTGGGACTGGGATAGGGTGAACAGCTGGGGCAGTTTCTGGTTCCAGACTAAAGAGAGAGAGTGGGACTGGGATAGGGTGAACAGCTGGGGCAGTTTCTGGTTCCAGACTACAGAGAGAGAGTGGGACTGGGATAGGGTGAACAGCTGGGGCAGTTTCTGGTTCCAGACTACAGAGAGAGAGTGGGACTGGGATAGGGTGAACAGCTGGGGCAGTTTCTGGTTCCAGACTACAGAGAGAGAGGGAGAGAGAGAGAGTGGGACTGGGATAGGGTGAACAGCTGGGGCAGTTTCTGGTTCCAGACTACAGAGAGAGAGGGAGAGAGAGAGAGTGGGACTGGGATAGGGTGAACAGCTGGGGCAGTTTCTGGTTCCAGACTACAGAGAGAGAGGGGAGAGAGAGAGTGGGACTGGGATAGGGTGAACAGCTGGGGCAGTTTCTGGTTCCAGACTAAGAGAGAGGAGAGAGAGAGAGTGGGACTGGGATAGGGTGAACAGCTGGGGCAGTTTCTGGTTCCAGACTACAGAGAGAGAGGAGAGAGAGAGAGTGGGACTGGGATAGGGTGAACAGCTGGGGCAGTTTCTGGTTCCAGACTAAGAGAGAGAGAGCAGTTTCTGGTTCCAGACTAAAGAGAGAGAGAGAGAGAGAGTGGGACTGGGATAGGGTGAACAGCTGGGGCAGTTTCTGGTTCCAGACTAAAGAGAGAGAGGGAGAGAGAGAGTGGGACTGGGATAGGGTGAACAGCTGGGGCAGTTTCTGGTTCCAGACTAAAGAGAGAGAGGGAGAGAGAGAGAGTGGGACTGGGATAGGGTGAACAGCTGGGGCAGTTTCTGGTTCCAGACTACAGAGAGAGAGGGAGAGAGAGAGAGGGACTGGGATAGGGTGAACAGCTGGGGCAGTTTCTGGTTCCAGACTAAAAGAGAGAGAGGGAGAGAGAGAGTGGGACTGGGATAGGGTGAACAGCTGGGGCAGTTTCTGGTTCCAGACTAAAGAGAGAGAGGGAGAGAGAGAGAGTGGGACTGGGATAGGGTGAACAGCTGGGGCAGTTTCTGGTTCCAGACTAAAGAGAGAGAGGGAGAGAGAGAGAGTGGGACTGGGATAGGGTGAACAGCTGGGGCAGTTTCTGGTTCCAGACTACAGAGAGAGAGGGAGAGAGAGAGAGTGGGACTGGGATAGGGTGAACAGCTGGGGCAGTTTCTGGTTCCAGACTAAAGAGAGAGAGGGAGAGAGAGAGAGTGGGACTGGGATAGGGTGAACAGCTGGGGCAGTTTCTGGTTCCAGACTAAAGAGAGAGAGGGAGAGGGATGAAGAGAGAGAATACTTTATATATATATATTATAGGTTGATTGATTATGATTTTTCAACGCCGATACCGATTATTGGAGGACCAAAAAAGCAGATACCGATTAATCAGCCAATTTTTATTTATTTATTTGTAGTAATGACAATTACAACAATACTGAATGAACACTTATTTTAACTTAATATTCTACATCAATAAAATCAATTTAGCCTCAAGTAAATAATGAAACATGTTCAATTTGGTTTAAATAATGCAAAAACAAAGTGTTGGAGAAGAAAGTGAAAGTGCTATATGTGCTATGTAGGAAAGCTAACGTTTAAGTTCCTTGCTCAGAACATGAGAATATATGAAAGCTGGTGGTTCCTTTTAACATGAGTCTTCAAAATTCCCAGGTAAGAAGTTTTAGGTTGTAGTTATTATAGGAATTATAGGACGATTTCCCTCTATACCATTTGTATTTCATTAACCTTTGACTATTGGATGTTCTTATAGGCACTTTAGTATTGGCAGTGTAACAGTATAGCTTCCGTCCCTCTTCTCGCTCCTCCCTGGGCTCGAACCAGCAACACAACTACAACAGCCACCATCGAAGCAGCGTTACCCATGCAGAGCAAGGGGAACAACTACTAGATGGCTCAGAGCGAGTGACGTTTGAAACGCTATTAGCGCACGCTAACTAGCTAGCCATTTCACTTCGGTTACACCAGCCTCATCTCGGGAGTTGATAGGCTTGAAGTCATAAACAGCGGAATGCTTGACGCACAACGAAGAGCTGCTGGCAAAACTCAGGAAAGTGCTGTTTGAATGAATGTTTACGAGCCTGCTTCTGCCTACCACCGCTCAGTCAGATACTTAGATACTTGTATGCTTGTATGCTCAGTCAGATTATATGCAACGCAGGACACGCTAGATAATATCTAGTAATATCATCAACCATGTGTAGTTAACTAGTGATTATGATAGATTTTTTTTACAAGATAAGTTTAATGTTAGCTAGCAACTTACCTTGGCTTACTGCATTCGCGTAACAGGCAGTCTCCTTGTGGAGTGTAATGAGAGAGAAGCAGGTCGTTATTGTGTTGGACGAGTTAACTGTAAGGTTGTAAGATTGGATCCCCCGAGCTGACAAGGTGAAAATCTGTCTTTCTGCCCCTGAACAAGGCAGTTAACCTCTTGAACCTATGGGGGCGCTATTTCATTATTGGATAAAAAAAACGTGCCTGTTTTAAGCGCAATATTTTGTCACAAAAAGATGCTCGACTATGCATATAATTGACAGCTTTGGAAAGAAAACACTCTGACGTTTCCAAAACTGCAAAGATATTATCTGTGAGTGCCACAGAACTGATGCTACAGGCGAAACCAAGATGAAACTTCAAACAGGAAATGAGCAGAATTTTTGAGGCTCTGTTTTCCATTGTCTCCTTATATGGCTGTGAATGTGCCCTGAATGAGCCTATGCTTTCTGCCGTTTTCCCAAGATGTCTGCAGCATTGTGACGTATTTGTAGGCATATCATTGGAAGATTGGCCATAAGAGACTACATTTACCAGGTGTCCGCCCGGTGTCCTTTGTCTAAATTGGTGCGTAATCTTCAGCTGCAGGCATTTTCCCATGGGATTCAGAGGAGAAAGCACACTTCCACGAACGATATATCATCGAAGAGATATGTGAAAAACACCTTGAGGATTGATTCTAAACAACGTTTGCCATGTTTCAGTCGATATTATGGAGTTAATTTGGAAAAAAGTTTGGCGTTTTGATGACTGAATTTTCAGTTTTTTTTGGTTGCCAAACGTGATGTACCAAACGGAGCGATTTCTCCTATTCAAAGAATCTTTTTGGACAAACTGAACATTTGCTATCTAACTGAGAGTCTCCTCATTGAAAACATCCGAAGTTCTTCAAAGGTAAATTATTTTATTTGAATGCTTTTCTGGTTTTTGTGAAAATGTTGCCTGCTGAATGCTAACGCTAAATGCTACGCGAGCTATCAATACTGTTACACAAATGCTTGTTTTGCTATGGTTGAGAAGCATATTTTGAAAATCTGAGATGACAGTGTTGTTAACAAAAGGCTAAGCTTGAGAGCTAGCAGATTTATTTCATTTCATTTGCGATTTTCATGAATAGTTAACGTTGCGTTATGGTAATGGGCTTGAGGCTGTAGTCACGATCCCGGATCCGGGATGGCTCGACGCAAGAAGTTAACCCACCGTTCCTAAGCCGTCATTGAAAATAAGAATGTGTTCTTAACTGACTTGCCTAGTTAAATAAAGGTATAAAAAATAAAAAATAGACAAATCGGCTCCCAAAAATACCGATTTCCGATTGTTATGAAAACTTGAAATCGGCCCTAATTAATCGTATATAGGGGGGCCGCAAAGTCCCGGGGGGGCCGCAAAGTCCCGCGGCCCCCCTACAAAGTCCCGCGGTCCCCAATAGTTTTAGCTGAGCCAGCCCCAGCCCCAGGGACACAGCTCTGGTGTCCCTACATCCCGCCCCCCTCCCTCGTCTCATGTTTCCTCTTCTTACATATTTACATTTTTGCCTGCCCCACCATGTAGTTTACCAGGCAATCCCTACGCCTATTGGCTACAGTATACCGAGGACCTCCAACATATAAGTTAATAGTCAACCCCAACCTTAGGCCTGTGCACCTCCCTCCTAGGACAGAAAACACTCCTACCAACCTGGCACAAGAAAAAGACAAATGCTGCACTGTTTCCTCCTCCCCTCAGAAAAGACACCCCCTCCCCACTGATGGATCAACAGGCGACACATATCTATTGGTAGCGATTGCCCCATGAATAATCCTCCATGGAGACCAGCAATACCCTTCTCTATGGGAGGCTTATACAGGGAGCGCCAACATCCTCTCAGAGAAGAGCCCGGTCCCAAACTCCCCGACCACCCCATTGCCCTCTGCCCACGCAGCTGGTCCTTCTGAGCCACCTTCACAGCCACTGCATACAGAGTCTTTTTAGTGACTGTGGAAAAGGCCCCCAGCTCAGGAGTCTTGAACAATAATATAATTCCCTCACCTTCCTGGTATTCCCCTGCAGCGGCAGCAATGGTGAAAGGAAGTATGTCAGTGTCATTGGTAGTTTGACTGTCCAGTCTCTGCCTACTCCCCAGCAGCTCTCTGAACGAGCCCGGTAGTGCAGCTCAGACCCGGTCCACCACCTGCTGCAGCAGCCTGGTTGAATTTATGGAGAAAACTCTTCCATGTCACTGCCAGATTTCCACGCTGACTCTTCTTGCAGGTCATCCAAGTTAGTGAACCCCGCTCTCATAAGAATGGCCCACAAATTGTCAGAGGTCAGCATTCTGGTCTGGATGAGTGGATTGTGAAACAGTGGCTCTTCCATTATCAATGCTCCTGGCTATGAAACGTCTCTGTGAACAGATAGTCTTTTTCCATATCCAAATCACAGTGTGGTAGAACAGAGTAATGGGTGACATATCCAACAGGAACAAGTGCCTATCATTCCCAAGGTCCCCTGCTCTCCTCAGAACAGCCCACGCATTGTCTCTCCAGAACACCCCCTGCTGGTACAGAAGTTTCTGTGCTGCTTGTAAATGGAAAGCTGTCACTGGACTCAATGTCCACCAGCCCTTGGCCCCCCTCATGGAAAGGGAGGTGTAACACTGCTGCACGTGTCCAGTGTTAACCAGACAAAAATAAAGCCACCAGTAACCTCCGGGTTTGCTTGACGGAACTCTGTGGGGTATCCAACACCATCAGCCCCAAGAACACTTCTAAGAACTTCATCCCTACTCTACCCCACTGTAACCCCCCAGGAAGACGAGGAGATCCTGCTCTACCCCACTGTAGCCCCCCAGGAAGACTAGGAGATCCTGCTCTGCACCACTGTAGCCCCCCAGGAAGACTAGGAGATCCTGCTCTGACCCAGGAAGACTAGGAGATCCTGCTCTGACCCACTGTAACCCCCTAGGAAGACTTGGAGATCCTGCATTGACCCACTGTAACCCCCTAGGAAGACTAGGAGATCCTGCTCTGACCCACTGTAACCCCCTAAGAAGACTAGGAGATCCTGCATTGACCCACTGTAACCCCCTAGGAAGACTAGGAGATCCTGCTCTGACCCACTGTAGCCCCCCGGGAAGACGAGGAGATCCTGCTCTACCCCACTGTAGCCCCCCAGGAAGACTAGGAGATCCTGCTCTGACCCACTGTAACCCCCTAGGAAGACTAGGAGATCCTGCATTGACCCACTGTAACCCCCTAGGAAGACTAGGAGATCCTGCTCTGACACATCTCCCCATAATCAGACCCTCACTCTTCTCCTAGTTCACCTTAGCTAATGCCGCCCCCTCGAACAACACTAAAGCCCTGCTAACCTCTTCTACATTTCCCTCCACTCTAACAAACACTGTTACATCATCAGCGTAAGCTGACAATGAAACCGTCTCCCCACCTACTACCCCTGAACTGACAACCCCTGCAGCCTCTCCCTCAGTCTACTACCCCTGCAGCCTCTCCTTCAGCCTAAAACCCCTGCAGCCTCTCCTTCAGCCTACTACCCCTGCAGCCTCTCCCTCAGCCTACTACCCCTGCAGCCTCTCCCTCAGCCTACTACCCCCGCAGCCTCTCCCTCAGCCTACTACCCCTGCAGCCTCTCCCTCAGCCTACTACCCCCGCAGCCTCTCCCTCAGCCTACTACCCCGCAGCCTCTCCCTCAGCCTACTACCCCTGCAGCCTCTCCCTCAGCCTACTACCCCTGCAGCCTCTCCCTCAGCCTACTACCCCTGCAGCCTCTCCCTCAGCCTACTACCCCCGCAGCCTCTCCCTCAGCCTACTACCCCTGCAGCCTATCCCTCAGCCTACTACCCCTGCAGCCTCTCCCTCAGCCTACTACCCCTGCAGCCTCTCCCTCAGCCTACTACCCCTGCAGCCTCTCCCTCAGCCTACTACCCCTGCAGCCTCTCCCTCAGTCTACTACCCCTGCAGCCTCTCCCTCAGCCTACTACCCCTGCAGCCTCTCCCTCAGCCTACTACCCCTGCAGCCTCTCCCTCAGCCTACTACCCCTGCAGCCTCTCCCTCAGCCTACAACCCCTGCAGCCTCTCCCTCAGCCTAAACACAGTGATTATATGGCTAAACAGTAGAGCTGACCTGAGAGTGGACACCCCTGCCTAATCCCTCTCCTTACTGGGACTGGCCGGCTCAGCCCACCCCCCACTTTTACCATAACAGAGGCCCAACAATGCAATAACTTGACCCATGATCTAAACTCACTACCCAGGACAAAAGCTTCCATGAAACAGATAGGCATGACACACTCTATCAAAAGACTTTTCTTGATCTATCGAAATGAGTCCCAGATCCTGATCATACATCCTAGTGATATTTATCACATCTCTCAAAAGAAACAAGTTGTCCATTATTGTATTTGTAATAAAAGCAGAGCAACGATTCTGACCTCCAGTGTTTCGGCAGTAGTGACAGCACTGCCCGCTGGCAGCTGACTGGTAGTTCAGAACTCTCAAAGGACTGCCGAAAGACCTCTAAGAGCCACTGTTAGTTCTCCCTCCAGTCCAGCACTCTGCTCAGACCCGAGCTTAGACAACATCTGTAGAATCTCCTGAGCACACTGTGGATCAATGTTGCTGTCACCATAGTGGTCTGAGTAGAAGTCCATAGTCATCCTCCTCATCTCCGCTGGATCCAAAGTCAGACCCTGAAGGACACCGCAGATGGAACATCTTCCTCTCCAGGTTGAAGAAGAACACACTCAGAGCATCCATTTCTGTCGGGGTGGTCATCCGTGCTCTAATAAGCACACAATTTACCTGATCCTGTAGAAAAGTCCCCCACTGCATCTGCTTAGCCCTCAACTCTCTAACCCTAAATCCTGCTGCCCAATAAGGCTACCCTCAATGCCTCTAATATACTACTCCAACTTCTGAATAGTAGACCTTATCTTAGCTGTCCCATGGGCAGAGTACTGCTGGCAAAACAACCTTACTTGTGTTTTCCCCACCTCCCACCATTATTTTAGCTTCTCAAACTCAGCTTTCCTCGCTGTACAACTCTCCTAAAAGACACCAAACCCCTCACAAAATGAGGCATCATGCAATAATTTAGCAATAAAGTGTCAGTAAGACCTCGGACAAGGTACAACTGCCAAGCTACACTCAACTGTTACCACATGGCCTAAAAAACCACTAGGCCAGATCCGGGAGCCCAGAACCCTGTTACAGCTTTCCTTACTGACATAGATCCTGATAAACCACTAGGAGCCCAGAACCCTGTTACAGCTCTCCTTACTAACATAGATCCTAAAAAACAACTAGGCCAGATCCGGGAGCCCATAACCCTGTTACAGCTCTCCTTACTGACATAGATCCTGATAAACCACTAGGAGCCCAGAACCCTGTTACAGCTCTCCTTACTGACATAGATCCTGATAAACCACTAGGAGCCCAGAACCCTGTTACAGATCCCCTTACTGACATAGATCCTGATAAACCACTAGGAGCCCAGAACCCTGTTACAGATCCCCTTACTGACATAGATCCTGATAAACCACTAGGAGCCCAGAACCCTGTTACAGATCCCCTTACTGACATAGATCCTGATAAACCACTAGGAGCCCAGAACCCTGTTACAGATCCCCTTACTGACATAGATCCTGATAAACCACTAGGAGCCCAGAACCCTGTTACAGATCCCCTTACTGACATAGATCCTGATAAACCACTAGGAGCCCAGAACCCTGTTACAGATCCCCTTACTGACATAGATCCTGATAAACCACTAGGAGCCCAGAACCCTGTTACAGATCCCCTTACTGACATAGATCCTGATAAACCACTAGGAGCCCAGAACCCTGTTACAGCTCTCCTTACTGACATAGATCCTGATAAACCACTACGAGCCCAGAACCCTGTTACAGATCCCCTTACTGACATAGATCCTGATAAACCACTACGAGCCCAGAACCCTGTTACAGATCCCCTTACTGACATAGATCCTGATAAACCAATAGGAGCCCAGAACCCTGTTACAGATCCCCTTACTGACATAGATCCTGATAAACCACTAGGAGCCCAGAACCCTGTTACAGATCCCCTTACTGACATAGATCCTGATAAACCACTAGGAGCCCAGAACCCTGTTACAGCTCTCCTTACTGACATAGATCCTGATAAACCACTAGGAGCCCGGAACCCTGTTACAGATCCCCTTACTGACATAGATCCTGATAAACCACTAGGAGCCCAGAACCCTGTTATAGATCCCCTTACTGACATAGATCCTGATAAACCATTAGAGCCCAGAACCCCAGAACCCTGTTAGGAGCCCAGAACAGATCCCCTTACTGACATAGATCCTGATAAACCAATAGGAGCCCAGAACCCTGTTACAGATCCCCTTACTGACATAGATCCTGATAAACCACTAGGAGCCCAGAACCCTGTTACAGATCCCCTTACTGACATAGATCCTGATAAACCACTAGGAGCCCAGAACCCTGTTACAGATCCCCTTACTGACATAGATCCTGATAAACCACTAGGAGCCCAGAACCCTGTTACAGATCCCCTTACTGACATAGATCCTGATAAACCACTAGGAGCCCAGAACCCTGTTACAGATCCCCTTACTGACATAGATCCTGATAAACCACTAGGAGCCCAGAACCCTAGTTACAGAACCCCTTACTGACATAGATCCTGATAAACCACTAGGAGCCCAGAACCCTGTTACAGATCCCCTTACTGACATAGATCCTGATAAACCACTAGGAGCCCAGAACCCTGTTACAGATCCCCTTACTGACATAGATCCTGATAAACCACTAGGAGCCCAGAACCCTGTTACAGATCCCCTTACTGACATAGATCCTGATAAACCACTAGGAGCCCAGAACCCTGTTACAGATCCCCTTACTGACATAGATCCTGATAAACCACTAGGAGCCCAGAACCCTGTTACAGATCCCCTTACTGACATAGATCCTGATAAGCCACTAGGAGCCCAGAACCCTGTTACAGCTCTCCTTACTGACATAATTCCTGATAAACCACTAGGAGCCCAGAACCCTGTTACAGATCCCCTTACTGACATAGATCCTGATAAACCACTAGGAGCCCAGAACCCTGTTACAGCTCTCCTTACTGACATAATTCCTGATAAACCACTAGGAGCCTAGAACCCTGTTACAGATCCCCTTACTGACATAGATCCTGATAAACCACTAGGAGCCCAGAACCCTGTTATAGATCCCCTTACTGACATAGATCCTGATAAACCATTAGGAGCCCAGAACCCTGTTACAGATCCCCTTACTGACATAGATCCTGATAAACCAATAGGAGCCCAGAACCCTGTTACAGATCCCCTTACTGACATAGATCCTGAATAAACCTGACATAGATCCTGGAGCCCAGAACCCTGTTACAGATCCCCTTACTGACATAGATCCTGATAAACCACTAGGAGCCCAGAACCCTGTTACAGCTCTCCTTACTGACATAGATCCTGATAAACCACTAGGAGCCCAGAACCCTGTTACAGATCTCCTTACTGACATAGATCCTGATAAACCACTAGGAGCCCAGAACCCTGTTACAGATCCCCTTACTGACATAGATCCTGATAAACCACTAGGAGCCCAGAACCCTGTTACAGCTCTCCTTACTGACATAGATCCTGATAAACCACTAGGAGCCCAGAACCCTGTTACAGATCTCCTTACTGACATAGATCCTGATAAACCACTAGGAGCCCAGAACCCTGTTACAGATCCCCTTACTGACATAGATCCTGATAAACCACTAGGAGCCCAGAACCCTGTTACAGATCCCCTTACTGACATAGATCCTGATAAACCACTAGGAGCCCAGAACCCTGTTACAGATCCCCTTACTGACATAGATCCTGATAAACCACTAGGAGCCCAGAACCCTGTTACAGATCCCCTTACTGACATAGATCCTGATAAACCACTAGGAGCCCAGAACCCTGTTACAGATCCCCTTACTGACATAGATCCTGATAAACCACTAGGAGCCCAGAACCCTGTTACAGATCTCCTTACTGACATAGATCCTGATAAACCACTAGGAGCCCAGAACCCTGTTACAGATCCCCTTACTGACATAGATCCTGATAAACCACTAGGAGCCCAGAACCCTGTTACAGATCCCCTTACTGACATAGATCCTGATAAACCACTAGGAGCCCAGAACCCTGTTACAGATCCCCTTACTGACATAGATCCTGATAAACCACTAGGAGCCCAGAACCCTGTTACAGATCCATAGATCCTTACTGACAGAATAGATGACATAGATCCTGATAAACCACTAGGAGCCCAGAACCCTGTTACAGATCCCCTTACTGACATAGATCCTGATAAACCACTAGGAGCCCAGAACCCTGTTACAGATCCCCTTACTGACATAGATCCTGATAAACCACTAGGAGCCCAGAACCCTGTTACAGCTCTCCTTACTGACATAGATCCTGATAAACCACTAGGAGCCCAGAACCCTGTTACAGATCCCCTTACTGACATAGATCCTGATAAACCACTAGGAGCCCAGAACCCTGTTACAGATCCCCTTACTGACATAGATCCTGATAAACCACTAGGAGCCCAGAACCCTACAGTTGACATAGAGATAGGAGCCCAGAACCCTGTTACAGATCCCTTACTGACATAGATCCTGATAAACCACTAGGAGCCCAGAACCCTGTTACAGATCCCCTTACTGACATAGAGATCCTGATAAACCTGATAAACTAGGAGCCCAGAACCCTGTTACAGATCCCCTTACTGACATAGATCCTGATAAACCACTAGGAGCCCAGAACCCTGTTACAGATCCCCTTACTGACATAGATCCTGATAAACCACTAGGAGCCCAGAACCCTGTTACAGATCCCCTTACTGACATAGATCCTGATAAACCACTAGGAGCCCAGAACCCTGTTACAGATCCCCTTACTGACATAGATCCTGATAAACCACTAGGAGCCCAGAACCCTGTTACAGATCCCCTTACTGACATAGATCCTGATAAACCACTAGGAGCCCAGAACCCTGTTACAGATCCCCTTACTGACATAGATCCTGATAAACCACTAGGAGCCCAGAACCCTGTTATAGATCCCCTTACTGACATAGATCCTGATAAACCAGTAGGAGCCCAGAACTTCTGTCTCTTACTAAAATCATACACTACAGCCCTCCTACTTCTGTCTCTTACTAAACTCATACACTATAGCACTCCTACTTCTGTCTCTTACTAAACTCTTACACTACAGCCCTCCTACTTCTGTCTTTTACTAAACTCATACACTCCAGCCCTCCTACTTCTGTCTCTTACTAAACTCATACACTACAGCCCTACTACTTCTGTATCTTACTAAACTCATACACTACAGCCCTCCTACTTCTGTCTCTTACTAAACTCATACACTACAGCACTCCTAATTCTGTCTCTTACTAAACTCTTAAACTTACAGCCCTCCTACTTCTGTCTCTTACTAAGCTCATACAATACAGCCCTCCTACTTCTGTCTCTTACTAAACTCATACACTACAGCCCTCCTACTTCTGTCTCTTACTAAACTCATACACTACAGCCCTCCTACTTCTGTCTCTTACTAAACTCATACACTACAGCCCTCCTATTCCTGTCTCTTGCTAAACTCATACACTACAGCCTTCCTATTCCTGTCTCTTCCCCCAGTTATGTTTAAAGAGCCCACTCTTCAAGCCTCCATGAAAAGGTACGAAAAGGAAAGCAAGAAAACCAACAGAGGTAACAGACAAGGGAACGAAATGACAATGATCAGACCCATCACGATCAGACCCATCACGATCAGACCCATCACGATCAGAACCATCATTTTTTGTTAAGTTTTCTTTTCTACCACTTTCTATCTTTTTGCTGGACTTTTCCTTTCCTTACACCTGCAGAATGGCCATTCAGATGCCACACCCCTCTGACTGACTTTATCCAAACCCACTGATGTCTTAATATGACTGACTGTCCTGATAAAGTTCTCTACATCAGGAAAAACATCCTGTATGTCAATCTTCTTACCAAATGAATCCTGCAAAAAATGCTCAACCTGCTGTAATATGTACCAGTGAACCTGACTGGGACTGAGATGCTTCATCTTCTTTTATGGGGAAATCTGACAGCTTGTCAATCTCTTCCACCATTCCTCAGTTCTCATTGAGCAGCTGCACGGAAACCGTAGCCCGCCGGATCCCCCCCACTGCCAACCAACCCCTCCACAATATCACCCTGCGTGTCTGTAATTTCACTGGGCACATCACCCTGCGTGTCTGTAATTTCACTGGGCACATCACCCTGCGTGTCTGTAATTTCACTGGGCACATCATTCTCCATTGTCTGTGAGACAGGCGTAACAGCCTCAAAGTCAGTGTTGCCACTGCCCTCGGTAACCACTGCCGGGAGCTCAGTCTCTATCACGCCCGCCCCTGAGCTCACCACCACGGCAACCTTGGGAACATTATCATTCAAAGTACAGGAGACGGAACCTTGCAATTCTGATGGTTGGGGTTGAGTCTGGACCCGGGTTGGAGGTCGAGAGTAACACCTGTCTCAACCAGCCGGTTGACAAGGCATTCATCTTTTAGATGCACAACCACTGCTTTATTCATTAGCGAAGCGGTTGAAAGATGTTCATGGCCAAGCTGTTCTCCCACAGCGAGTAGAACATCCTCCACTGTCACATTCAGCTCAGGCAGACATCTGAAGCCATGGCAGAGAGACAGGGACAGCTTCTCCATGTGGGACGCCATCCCCACTCCCAACAAACAAATGTCACCCAAGCCCATATTTATGTTTATTTATTTTCCCTCGTTACAAAGCTGTATATAGACATAATATGCAGTTCGAAATGTCTTGAGTGTAATTTTTACTGTTATTTTTGTAATGTTTATTTCACTTTTGTTTATTAAAGCCCATTGAATTGAAATGAGAGAGAAACCAGAGCGAGGGGAAGGGACTGGGGGTATAGGGAGCTTCATTCACTATACATCAACACTGGTCTAACAGGGACTGGACTAGAGACTGTGGTGATGCCGGGAGTGTGTGCATGTGTGTCCAATGTCCGTATGTGTGTGTGTGTGTGTGTGTGTATGTGCGTGTGTGTGTGTGTGTGTGTATGTGCGTGTGTTAGGACTGAGTGTGTTCTGAACAGTGCAGGCAGTCTTGTGGTAAAACATTAGCTTTGTTGGGATTGGGAAAATTGTCTAAGATGAGGGAACGCTTCTAGATGCTCCGATCAGGCTGTCTTCTTCATCTCATCCCCATCTTCCTGTTCCATTTTTTTTAAAGTAACGAGGCATCTCTCTGTTCCGGTCCAGTGGTTTCGTTCCGTTGTCCCACTCCCCGCTTCTCTAGAATTAGAGAATGCACAGGCCGTATCCAATAGCTCTCCTTTAATTAGTGAGAGAGAGAGAGAGAGAGAGAGAGAGAGAGATTAAATTTTCTGAAAGGGTTCAACTAATTTGCTATAATTTTATGGAGGGATTCCTTCCCTCACATACCACACTAGTTTAGTTACCCACCTAATGGAAGTCTGTGGTCTTAAACACACACAAACACAAACTCACACGAACCTACACACACATGCACATACATGCACACACTTACACGCAGTAGGCAATCAGTGCCTTCCACCCTCTGCTGAAGATGGGGTGAATGTGCACAAATTGATATGCAAGATCATAATTGACTTTCTGGATGTGCGTTGGATTGTTATGGACCAATTTACAGTACAGCTAAGTTATTATACCGTTCGTCTGTTGCTACCCCTATCCTATCCCCCCTAACCTATCCCCTCTATCCTATCCCCTCTATCCTATCCCCCCTATCCTATCCCCCTATCCTATCCCTCCCTCTCTCTCTCTCTCTCTCTCTCTCTCTCTCTCTCTCTCTCTCTCTCTCTCTCTGTCCTCTGTCTCTCTCCCCCTCTCTCTCCCTCTCTCTCCCCCCTCTCTCTCTCTCTCTCTCCCTCTTTTCTCTCTCTCTCTCTCTCTCTCTCGCTCTCTATCTTTCTTTCTGTCCTTCTGTCTCTTTCTTTCTCTTTTTCTCTCTCTATCTATTTTCTCTCCCGCTGTCTCTCTCTCAATTCAATTCAATTCAAGGGGCTTTATTGGCATGGGAAACATATGTTAACATTGCCAAAGCAAGTGAGGTAGATAATATACCAAAGTGATGTTAACAATAAAAATGTGTTATTATGTATATATACAGTGTGGTAAAGATGTGCAAATTGTTAAAGTACAAAAGGGAAAATAAATAAACATAAATATGGATTGTATTTACAATGATGTTTGTTCTTCACTGGTTGCCCTTTTCTTGTGGCAAAATATCACAAATGTTGCTGCTGTGATGACACACTGTGGTATTTCACTCAGTAGATATGGGAGTTCAAAATCGGGATTGTTTTCAAATTCTTTGTGGATCTGTGTAATCTGAGGGAAATATGTGTCTCTAATATGGTGTAAGGATCTAGGTGTAGTGGGTGCGAAGTCAGGCGCAGGAAGCAGAGAGTTAGTGTGCTATTTAATGCACTAACGGCGAACATAAGCCACCCCACGAAACACAGGGCACACACAAACCAAATGCCCCAAACACAGGGCTTAAAAAGTCCAGCAAAACCCCACGAAATGGGAAACACGTAAACTTCATTCGTGTACACAAGTCACACAAAACAATCCCGCACAAAGAGCAGGTGGGCCTCCTGGTAAATAAAGCCCGACTAATCAGCCTAAACACAAAACAGGTGAAGCCAATCATCAGAAAGGGGGAAAAGGACCAGTGGCAGCTAGTAGGCCGGTGACGACGACCGCCGAGCGCCACCCGAACAGGAAGGGGAGCCACCTTCGGTAGGAGTCGTGACATATGGTCATACATTTGTCAGGAGGTTAGGAAGTGCAGCTCAGTTTCCACCTCATTTTGTGGGCAGTGTGCACATAGCCTGTCTTCTCTTGAGAGCCAGGTCTGTCTTCAGCGGCCTTTCTCAATAGCAAGGCTATGCTCACTGAGTCTGTACATAGTCAAAGCTTTCCTTAAGTTTGGGTCAGTCACAGTGGTCAGGTATTCTGTCACAGTGTACTCTCTGTTTAGGGGCCAAATACAATTCTAGTTTGCTCTGTTTTTTTGTAATTTTTTTCCAATGTGTCAAGTAAATATGTTTTTGTTTTCTCATTAATTGGTTGGGTCTAATTGTGTTGCAGTCCTGGGGCTCTGTGGGGTCTGTTTGTGTTTGTGAGCAGAGCCCCAGGAACAGCTTGCTTAGGGGACTCTTCTCCAGGTTCATCTCTCTGTAGGTGATGGGTTTGTTATGGAAGGTTGGGGAATCGTTTCCTTTAGGTGGTTGTAGAATTTAACGTCTCGTTTCTGGATTCTGATAATTAGGGTTTGTTGTGGAAGGTTGGGGAATCGTTTCCTTCTCAATTTGGTGTTTGTCCCATTTTGTGAATTCTTGGTTGGTGAGCGGACCCCAGACCTCACAACCATAAAGGGCAATGGGTTCTATAACTGATTCAAGTATTTTTTTGCCAAATCCTAATTGGTATGTCAAATTTTATGTTCCTTTTGATAGCATAGAATGCCCTTCTTGCCTTGTCTCTCAGATCATTCACAGCTTTGTGGAAGTTACCTGTGGCGCTGATGTTTAGGCCAAGGTATGTATAGTTTTTTTGTGTGTTCAAGGGCAACAGTGTCTAGATAGAATTTGTATTTGTGGTCCTGGCGACTGTACCTTTTTTGGAACACCATTATTTTGGTCTTACTGAGATTTACTGTCAGGGCCCAGGTCTGACAGAATCTGTGCAGAAGATCTAGGTGCTGCTGTAGGCCCTTCTTGTTTGGTGACAGAAGCACCAGATCATCAGCAAACAGTAGACATTTGACTTCAGATTCTAGTGGGGTGAGTCTGGGTACTGCAGACTGTTCTAGTGCCCTCGCAATTTGTTGATATGTATGTTGAAGAGGGTGGGGCTTAAGCTGCTTCCCTGTCTCACCCCACGGCCCTATGGGAAGAAATGTGTGTACTTTTTGCCTATTTTAACCGCACACTTGTTGTTTGTGTACACTGATTTTATAATGTCGTATATGTTTTTTACCCAACACCACTTTCTATCAATTTGTATAGCAGACCCTCATGCCATATTGAGTTTAAGGCTTTTTTTAAATCAACAAAGCATGAGAAGACATTGCCTTTGTTTTGGTTTGTTTGGTTGTCAATTAGGGTATGCAAGGTGAATACATGGTCTGTTGTACAATAATTTGGTAAAAAGCCAATTTGACATTTGCTCAGTACATTGTTTTCACTGAGGAAATGTACGAGTCTGCTGTTAATGATAATGCAGAGGATTTTCCCAAGGTTGCTGTTGACACATATCCCACGGTAGTTATTGTGGTCAAATTTGTCTCCGCTTTTGATCAGTCCTTGGTTCCAAATATTGGGGAAGATGCCAGAGCTAAGGATGATGTTGAAGACGTTAGTATAGCCAATTGGAATTTGTTGTCTGTATATTTGATCATTTCATTGAGGATACCATCAACACCACAGGCCTTTTTGGGGGTTGGAGGGATTTTATTTTGTCCTGTAGTTCATTCAAGGTAATTGGAGAATCCAGTGGGTTCTGGTTTTCTCTCTCCCTGTCTCTCTCTCTCTCTCTCTCTCTCTCTCTCTCTCTCTCTCTCTCTCTCTCTCTCTCTCTCTCTCTCTCTGTCTCACTCTTTCTCGCTCATGTTGTAACAGTAATAATCTGCTACTGTATTTTTGGTGTGTTATCTGTGATGGTTTTGTTTGTCTTGTGTAGTTTCTTAATCATTGTACCTTTACTGTATGTGTAAACATGTATACGCAGGGCCCAGCTGTAAAAGAGACCTTGGTCTCAGTCTGTGTTCCTTGTTGAAATAAAGGTAGAATAATAATGCAGTACATTGGCACTTTGTGAGGCTATTCACCAAATCCCAATGATAGAGAAAGGAAAGGGAAAATGATCCCAGGAACCTGCAGAGTTACATGAGCCAGAGTTACCTGCTTGCTTTGGTGTTGCTGTGATCTGTAGCTCACGTTACGTTAGATAATGCCCTTGTGCCCTCACCAGCTCCCAGTACAGATCCCAGAACAGATCCCAGAACAGATCCCGGAACAGATCCCATAACAGATCCCAGAACAGATCCCAGTACAGATCCCAGAACAGATCCCAGAACAGATCTCAGAACAGATCCCAGAACAGATCCCAGAACAGATCCCAGTACAGATCCCAGTACAGATCCCAGAACAGATCTCAGAACAGATCCCAGTACAGATCCCAGTACAGATCCCAGAACAGATCCCAGTACAGATCCCTTATGACCTTGTGAGTCTACAGAGTATGTTATTGTCCTTCATTCTATCCTCCCAATGACAAGGCTTGTTATTGTTAAAACCTTGACAAGTTATATAGTATAATCAGTCTCAAGGACAACAGCAGACCTTTCTATTGGGTCAAATCGTCACCTAACCTTAGATAAACAAACATACTCATTATGGGTAGCCTTCAGTCCCAAGGTAAACTGGCTGCTTCTCTTTCCTTGTTAACAACCTCTCCTCCTTCCCTTCCTCTTTTATTCTCCCTCTACCTTCTCCTCCCCCTCCCCCTCCCCCTCTCTGCTGAGGGTCGTTGGGGTTGGTAATGCAGATTGCCCGTTAAACAAATGGCTAATGGCTTCAGTTACAACGCTGGGCACACACACACACGCACGCACACATACACACGCACCACGTTTGGGATTGGGAGTCACGATTCCCATCCCGAAAAGCAATTACACTGCTCCTCTCAATCCTGTGCTACCATCAGAGGCTGGTTCGTTTTGCATCAGAAAGAGGCGTTATATATGGCTGTGTGTGTGTGTTTCTGTGCATGTGTGTGTTTGTGTGTGTCTGAGTAAATGATGTACACCTTTCCTCCTGTCGCTCTAATCATCAACCCTAGTCACCGACCCAGGCCACCCAAAAGAGAAACCAGAAACAGTCTCTCTCTGCTCCCCCCGCCACCTTCTCTCTTCCCCATATCTCTCGTCAGCCTCGCACTTCCTCCCTCTCTCCCTCTCTCCTCTCTCTCCTCTCTCCCTCTCTCTCTCCTCTCTCTCCCTCTCTATCCTCTCTCCCACTCCTCTCTCCCTCTCTCCCTCTCTCCTCTCTCCTCTCTCCTCTCCCTTTCTATCCTCTCCTTCTCTCCTCTCTCTCCCTCTCTCCCTCTCTATCCTCTCTCCCACTCCCTCTCTCCTCTCTCCCTCTCTCCTCTCTCTCTCCCTCTCTCCTCTCTCCCTCTCTCCTCTCTCTCCTCTCTCTCCCTCTCTATCCTCTCCTTCTCTCCTCTCTCTCCCTCTCTCCTCTCTATCCCTCTCTCCTCTCCTCTCTCTCTCATCCCCTCTCTCTCTATCCTCTCCTTCTCTCCTATCTCCCCTCTCCCTCTCTCTCTCTCTCTCTCCTCTCTCTCTCTCTCTCTCTCTCTCTCTCTCTCTCTCTCTCTCTCTCTCTCTCTCTCTCTCTCTCTCTCTCTCTCTCTCTCTCCCCATTCTTTCTTACACACCTATACATTTTCTCTCCTCACCAAATGTTCCCTGTACACCTCCCCTCCTCTCCTCCCTCTCTCCTCTGGGTTGGGGCCTAATAATGTCCTGTGAATTTACTGCTCTGACAGGGTTGCCATCTCCTTTGGGTGTCACAGATCCTCAAATGGGTCCGCAATTTACTGTGTCAACAGGCAGCCGAGTGTCTGCTTGTCAGTGGGGGGGTTAAACTTCCCACAACCTTTCTCTCTCTCCTTCCCTCTTGCTCTTTCTCTCCCTCTCCAACTTTTCTTTCTTCTCACTCGCTCTCTCAATTCAATTAAATTCAAAGGGATTTATTGGCATGGGACACATGTTTACATTTTCAAAGCAAGTGAAATAGATAATAAACAAAAGTGAAATAAACAATAACAAATGAACAGTACATATTACACTCCAAAGGAATAGAGACATTTCAAATGTCATATTATGTATATATACAGTATTGTAACGATGTGCAAATACTTAAATTAAAAATGGGAAAATAAATAAACATAAATATAGGTTGTATTTACAATGGTGTTTGTTCTTCACTGGTTGTCCTTTTCTTGTGGCAACAGGTCACACATCTTGCTGCTGTGATGGACACGGTGGTATTTCACCCAATAGTTATGGGAGTTCATCAGAACTGGGTTTGCTTTTGAATTCTTTGTGGGTCTGTGTAATCTGAGGGAAATATGTGTCTCTAATATGGTCATAGATTTGTACATTTGTCAGGAGGTTAGGAAGTGCAGCTCAGTTTCCACCTCATTTTTTGGGCAGTGTGCACATAGCCTGTCTTCTCTTGAGAGCCAGGTCTACCTACAGCAGCCTCTCTCAATAGCAAGGCTATGCTCACTGAATCTGTACATAGTCAAAGCTTTCCTTAAGTTTGGGTCAGTCACAGTGGTCAGGTATTCTGCCACTGTGTATTATCCGTTTAGGGCCAAATAGCATTCTAGTTTGTTCAGTTTTTGGTTAATTTTTTCCAATGTGTCATATAATTATCTTTTTGTTTTCTCATGATTTGTTTGTGTCTAATTGTGTTGCTCTGCTGGGGCTCTGTGGGGTCTGTTTGTGTTTGTGAACAGAGACCCTGGACCAGCTTGCTTAGGGGACTCTTCTCCAGGTTCATCTCTCTGTAGGTGATGGCTTTGTTATGGAAGGTTTGGGAATCACTTCCTTTTAGGTGGTTGTAACATTTTTTTTCTGGATGTTGATAATTAGTGGGTATCGGCCTAATTCTGCTCTGCATGCATTATTTTGTGTTTTACGTTGTTTCTGCAGACAGAATCTCAATTTGGTGTTTGTACCATTTTGTGAATTCTTGGTTGGTGAGCCAGATCTCACAACCATAAAGGGCAATGGGTTCTATAATTGATTCAAGTATTTTTAGCCAGATCCTAATTTGGGATGTTGAATTTTATGTTCCTTTTGATGGCATAGATGGCCCTTCTTTCCTTGTCTCTCAGATCATTCACAGCTTTCTGGAAGTTACCTGTGGTGCTGATGTTTAGGCCGAGGTACAGTATATCTTGTTTTTTTTGTGCTCTAGGGCAACTGTGTCTCGATGGAATTTGACTTCAGATTCTAGTAGGGTGAGGCCGGGTGCTGCAGACTGTTCTAGTACCCTCTCCAATTCGTTGATATATATGTTGAGAGAGCGTGGGGCTGCATCCCTGCCTCACCCCACGGCCCTGTGGAAAGGAATGTGTGTTTTGCCAGTGAAGTAGATAATAAAGAAAAGTGAAATAAACAATGAGAAATGATCTCTCTCTCGTTTTCTTTGCATCCTTTCTTCTCTCCCTCCTGGGGATAAACAGACCATGAAGCAGAGCATACTGCTGAAGCCGTTTCGCTCCCAAGCAGTCCACCATTTCTGTTTGTGTTGTTTCTGTCTCTCCTCCTGTTCCCTCTATCCCTGCACTCATCTCCTTTGGTGCCTCCCCCCAACCCTCTCTCGCTCTCTCTAAAGTTGCGTTAGTTGTCCAACACCACTCACATCAATCCCACAATCCCTAGCGTGCAATATAACATGTAGGCCTTTTTACAGAATCTTCCACTCCTAGCATTTTTTCTTCTTTTTGTCTTCCAAATGCTTGTTCTGCCCAAGAGGCTCTGATAGGTTCCAGGTCATATGAGGGAGCCATATGGCAATAGAAGGAATATGTTTCCCATATCTTACACAGCACTTATATAATGCACACAGTACATCCAGTTGTCGGAAGTTTACATACACTTAGGTTGCAGTCATTAAAACTCGTTTTTCAACCACTCCACAAATTTCTTGTCACAAAGCCCTGACCTCAATCCTTAGAAAATTTGTGGGCAGAACTGAAAAAGCGTGTTCGAGCAAGGAGGCCTACAAACCTGACTCAGTTACACCAGCTCTGACAGGAGGATTGGGCATGAGACAAGCTAAATACAGAGTTATCTTCTCTGATTAGCACTGGCAGTATTTCCAAATCTGATGTCTAGAAATTAACTGTTTACTTTATTTGCTTATAGGGTGGCAAATAATTAACTCCATCGTAAAGGTCAAAGGGTAAATGCTTAATGCTAACTTCAATCATGTGCCATATTCTCACTCTTGTATCATTTATTTTCAGTTAGACTAACATGGAAGAGGATTAGTGTTAGTGAAGGATAGATGTGAAAGTCAATCTGTTTACTGACATAGTGCTCCAAATCCCTTCAGGCCCATCAAAGAGTAACAAGACAATACACTTTTTATTTAAATATTTGTATTATGTTTTTTCACTCTCTCGCTCTCTCTTTTCTCTCTCCTTTTCTCTCTTTCTCTCTCTCTCTCTCCTCTGCTTTCCATACATGCCCTTTTAACCTGCTTTCTGTGAAATCCACTCGGAAAGCTCTGTTTACTCTATACACTTTATCCCAAAGATCAGAAGGGATTTGTCCCTGTGTCAGCGCAGATTGGAGGGAGGCAGAGAAGAATAGGACTGTAGGAGGGAGTAGTAGAGGTGGTAGAGGAGGATAGGACTGAAGGAGGGAGTAGTAGAGGTAGATAGGACTGAATGAGGGAGTAGTAGAGGTGATAGAGGTGGATTGGACTGAAGGAGGGAGTTCTAGAGGTGGATAGGTCTGAAGGAGGGAGTGGTAGAGGTGGTAGAGGTGGATAGGTCTGAAGGAGGGAGTAGTAGATGTGGTAGAGGTGGATAGGACTGAATGAGGGAGTAGTATAGTTGAATCGGACTGATGGATGGAGTGGTATAGGTGGATAGGACTGAATGAGGGACTAGGGACTTGTAGCTTGAAGAACACTCAACAATGTTGAGAGTATGTATTATGTAATCATGAGGAATAGCCTACTACACATAACTCAGCATGTACTCTTACACAGACATAATAGGTTTGAATAAAGTTTAAAGATGAATATAGATGACTAGGTCGACACTGATAGGTTGGAGTTTAACTAACCTCTGAGTGTTTCTGAAGCCTCTTAGCCCAAGGTGTGTGTGGGGGGGCATGTCAGTCATGGTTAGCGGGCTCTGACATGTCATCCCGACGTCCCACTTCGGTCTGTCCTAGTTCCAGGTCACCGCCAGTGTCTGCAAGACTCCGAGACAAGACTCCCAGCCTGAAGACCAGAGAGGAAGATGAAATGTGAATAAAGAACTTAGAACCTGTTCATGGAACACATTTAGAATGAACTATTTAGTAATGTTCAACTCTATAGGCACAGCACAGTGGCTTTGTGAGATGGTGGTAAAGGCCTTCACTGTATGTATGGTTTGGTAAGACAGATCAGCTTCCTGGTTCTGGGATTCAGACACACACTACATCACCAGTTTAATTGAATGCTTAATTAAAAGTTGAGAGCAGTGGGTCTTTTCCAATGCTAAGTGATTGGCCACTGCAGAGTCAGTTTTACTAGGTGTGTGTAGATTGTGTGTGCGTTTGTGTACACTACAGGCCTGGCTGTTCACGTCATAACTACAGTATCAGTTTCACTAATTACACATATACTTCAGGGATAAGGCTGCTGTTGTAAAACCTGAAGCAAATACTGCCTAATCCAAAGATAGGGTGTATCTGTCTGTCTGTCTGTCTGTCTGTCTGTCTGTCTGTCTGTCTGTCTGTCTGTCTGTCTGTCTGTCTGTCTGTCTGTCTGTGTGTGTTGTCCTCCTCTTTCCTGTATTAAGCCAATATGACTGTTAACTAACTGAGAGATAATGGGGTGGGCATGCACCTGACTATATGTTAACTAACTGAGAGATAATGGGGTGGGCATGCACGTGACTGTATGTTAACTAACTGAGTGATAATGGGGTGGGCATGCACGTGACTATATGTTAACTAACTGAGAGATAATGGGGTGGGCATGCACGTGACTATATGTTAACTAACTGAGAGATAATGGGGTGGGTATGCACGTGACTATATGTTAACTAACTGAGAGATAATGGGGTGGGTATGCACGTGACTATATGTTAACTAACTGAGAGATAATGGGGTGGGCATGCACGTGACTGTATGTTAACTAACTGAGAGATAATGGGGTGGGCATGCACCTGACTATATGTTAACTAACAGAGATAATGGGGTGGGTATGCACGTGACTATATGTTAACTAACTGAGAGATAATGGGGTGGGCATGCACGTGACTGTATGTTAACTAACTGAGAGATAAAGGGGTGGGTATGCACGTGACTATATGTTAACTAACTGAGAGATAATGGGGTGGGCATGCACGTGACTGTATGTTAACTGAGAGATAATGGGGTGGGCATGCACGTGACTATATGTTAACTAACAGAGATAATGGGGTGGGTATGCACGTGACTATATGTTAACTAACTGAGAGATAATGGGGGGTATGCACGTGACTATATGTTAACTAACTGAGAGATAATGGGGTGGGCATGCACGTGACTGTATGTTAACTAACTGAGTGATAATGGGGAGGGTATGCACGTGACTGTATGTTAACTAACTGAGAGATAATGGGGTGGGCATGCACGTGACTATGTTAACTAACTGAGTGATAATGGGGTGGGCATGCACGTGACTGTATGTTAACTAACAGAGATAATGGGGTGGGCATGCACGTGACTGTATGTTAACTAACTGAGTGATAATGGGGTGGGCATGCACTTTGACTGTATGTTAACTAACTGAGAGATAATGGGGGGTATGCACGTGACTGTATGTTAACTAACTGAGAGATAATGGGGGGGCATGCACGTGACTGTATGTTAACTAACTGAGAGATAATGGGGGGTATGCACGTGACTGTATGTTAACTAACTGAGAGATAATGGGGTGGGCATGCACGTGACTGTATGTTAACTAACTGAGAGATAATGGGGTGGGTATGCATGTGACTGTATGTTAACTAACTGAGAGATAATGGGGTGGGCATGCACGTGACTGTATGTTAACTAACTGAGAGATAATGGGGTGGGCATGCACGTGACTGTATGTTAACTAACTGAGAGATAATGGGGTGGGCATGCACCTGACTATACAGTTGAAGTCGGAGATTTACATACAAACTCAGTTTTTCACAATTCCTGACATTTAATCCAAGTAAAAATTCCCTGTCTTAGGTCAGTTAGGATCACCACTTTATTTTAAGAATGTGAAATGTCAGAATAATAGTAGCAAGAATGATTTATTTCAGCTTTTATTTCTTTCATCACATTCCCAGTGGGTCAGAAGGTTACATACACTCAATTAGTATTTGGTAGCATTGCCTTTAAATTGTTTAACTTGGGTCAAACGTTTTGGGTAGCCTTCCACAAGCTTCCCACAATAAGTTGTATGAATTTTGGCCCATTCCTTCTGACAGAGCTGGTGTAACTGAGTCAGGTTTGGAAATGATGACTTGGAAACAGGCCACTAGGGGCAACATTGGGGGCTGTTACCTTCAAATAGGTTTCGGTTTTGCCAGGGCAGTGCGGATGTGGATGGCGGATGCACGCAAGCTACTGTCTCTGATTCCAAAGGTTGCATGTTTGTATCCAGCGATAGAAAATTGTTTGGGATATTTTAGTTTTAAGCCTATCCCAAACCTTAACCCTTACCTTAACCAATCAGAGTTAATGCCTGAACTTAACCCTAACCTTAACATGATTGAATTAATGTCTAAACTTAACCTTAAACACATAGACATTTGAAGTTTGGAACAACTTCAAAATGTTATGTTTGAGAAATATGGATGACTGAGACTGTGAGAGCTGGTAGGGTATGACAACACCCTTCTACACCTGCATTGCTTGCAGTTTGGGGTTTTAGGCTGGGTTTCTGTACAGCACTTTGTGACATCAGCTGAAGTAAGAAGGGCTATATAAATACATTTGATTGAGTAGAGGGGCATAATCACAATCTGGGACACACACACACACACACACACACACACACACACACACACATACAACTAATAGAATATTACTTGTTATTTTCAGTATTATTGCTTTTATTTGTATGTGTTTTACCTTTTCTCTCTAGAAAAGCAGCTCTCAGCCATTGCTGGATAGTTGTTTTGTTCTATGTGTTCATGTGTCCCCTGGTCCAATGCTGATGGGGAGATGGTGTGTTTGTGGTTGTATAACGGTGCACCTGTGGTCTGTTTTGTGGGTGACAGGTCAGAAACACTAACACCAACACTAACCTCAGGCTATAGTAGAGAGGGATAAATTAAGCAGAGAGACAAATAAAGGAAAGGTGAGGGACTAGGCCTAGGGTATTGAGAAAGAGGGATGGCGAGAGAGAAGATGAGAGAGAAAGGGAGATGAATAGACCTATGGTATTGAGAAAGAAGGATGGAAATGAAGATGAGAGAGAAAGGGAGAGCTGTGTCTAAGGATTTCTTCCTGGATCATTTGGCCTGGACAAGAATCTCCTGCAGGGATAGTGTGTGTGTCTGTGTGTCTGTGTGTGTGTGTGTGTGTGTGTGTGTGTGTGTGTGTGTGTGTGTGTGTGTGTGTGTGTGTGTGTGTGTGTGTGTGTGTGTGTGTGTGTGTGGAGAGGTAATTGGCGTGTCTCTCTGGCTGAAAGGCCCTGGCTAACTCTCAGAGTAGAGCAGGAGAGGAGCTGATAACATGGCAATTAAGGCAGAGACAGAAGGGCCCAACACATCAACACAACACTGGAGAAACCCCCAGAGAGCGAGAGAAGAGGAAGGAGAGAGAGAGAGAGAGAGAGAGAGAGAGGAGAAAGAGGAGGAAGGGGAGAGAGGAAAAGAAAATGTCAACAAGTGAAGAACCAACACCATTGTAAATACGTTAACTATTTGCATATCGTTATAACACTGTATATAGCCATAATATGACATTTTAAATGTCTCTATTCCTTTGAACATCTTGTGAGTATAATGTTTACTGTTCATTTTTTGTTCATTTCACTTTTGTTTATTATCTATTTCACTTGCTTTGGCAATATAAACATATGTTTCCCATGCCAATAAAGCTTTTTGAATTGAATTGAAAGAGGATGAGATGGGAAGAAATGAGGGGAAAGAGTGAGAGGTGGCTGAGGGGACAGGAGAGGAGATAGAGGGGGAGGGACAGTAATGGGGGAGGCTGAGATGTGAAGGAATTAGAATAGAGAGAGGTGAGTGAGGGGAGAGAAACTCTGTACATAAAAGACAGTTTAATACCTACCCCATTCCAGTACACAGTACCTGCATCAGCAGTATTAGCTCAGCTTCCTTCCACGCCTCTCCTCCCTGTCCCCCCCCCTCTTCTTCCCCCTGCTCCCCCCCTGTATGTGAGATATGAGGTAGATTGGAGGTTTACAGAGGAACACAACAGCCTGACTTTATCAGAACACCAAAAGCTAGCTGCCAAACTTCCAAAGGAGATTGACAGACACCTGCTGAGCCACATTGACTCTTCCTCTGCTTGATCATTATTCCTATTGCTTACAAATGTATTTTTTCTCTTTCTGTCTCTCTCTCTCTCTCTCTCTCTCTCTCTCTGTCTCTCTCTCTGTCTGTCTCTCTCTCTCTCTCTCTGTCTCTCTCTCTGTCTCTCTCTCTGTCTCTCTCTCTCTCTCTCTGTCTCTCTCTCTCTCTCTCTCTCTGTCTCTCTCTCTGTCTCTCTCTCTCTCTCTCTGTCTCTCTCTCTGTCTCTCTCTCTCTCTCTCTCTCTGTCTCTCTCTCTTTCTCTCTCTCTTTCTCTCTCTCTCTCTCTCTCTCTCTCTCTCTCTCTCTCTCTCTCTCTCGCTCTGTCTCTCTCTCTCTCTCTGTATCTTCTTCTCTCTCCCACTCTTTAAATTCAATTCAATTTAGAGGCTTTATTGTGATGGGAAACATATGTTTACATGGCCAAACAACAGAAATAGATAATAAATAAAAGTGAAATAAACAAAAGATTTACAGTAAACACTACACTCGCAAAAGTTTCAAACGAATAGAGATATTTTGAATGTCATATTTAGGCTATGTATAGTATTGCTAAAGGGAAAATAATTCAAAATAAATATGGGTTGTATGAATTAATGAATGATTGAATATATTTACAATGGTGTTTGTTCTTCACTGGTTGCCCTTTTCTTGTCTTGTGGCACAGAGGATATTCTTGCAGAATTCTGCATGCAGAGTCTCAGTTTGAGGATTGTCCCATTTTGTGAATTCTTGGTTGGTGAGTGGACCCCAGACCTAACAACCATTTCTATTTCATTTATTTCACCTTTATTTAACCAAGATAGAGCAAAGCAGTGCAACACAAACAACACAGAGATACACATGGGATTAACAAATGTACCGTCAATAACACAATAGAAAAATCTATATACAATGTGTGCAAATGTAGTAAGATTAGGGAGGTAAGACAATAAAAAGGCCATAGTGGCGAAATAATTACAATTGAGCAATTAAACACTGGAGTGATAGATGTGTAGAATGTGAAACTGGAGATACTGTGGTGCAAAGGAGAGAAAAAATAACATGGGGATGAGGTAGTTGGGTGGGCTATTTACAGATGGGCTATGTACAGGTGCAAAGATCAGTTAGCTGCTCTGACAGCTGATGCTTAAAGATAGTGAGGGAGATATTAAGTCTCCAGCTTCAGGGATTTTTTCAATTCGTTCCAGTCATTGGCAGCAGAGAACTGGAAGGAAAAGCGGCCAAAGGAGAAGTTTGCTTTGGGGGTGCCCAGTGAAATATATCTGCTGGAGCGTGTGCTATGGGTGGGTGCTGCTTTGGTAACCAGTGACCTGAGATAAGGAGGGGCTTTACCTAGCAAAGACTTATAGAAGACCTGGAGCCATTGGGTTTGGCGATGAATATGACGTGAGGGCCAGCCAACGAGAGCATACAGGTCACAGTGTTGGGTAGTATATGGGGCTTTGGTGACAAAACGGATGGCACTGTGATAGACTACATCCAATTTGCTGAGTAGAGTGTTGGAGGCAATTTTGTAAATGACGTCGCCGAAGTTACGGGTCAGTAGGATAGTCAGTTTTACGAGGGTATGTTTGGCAGCATGAGTGAAGGAGGCTTTGTTGCGAATTAGGAAGCCGAATCTAGATTTAATTTTGAATTGGCCTGCAGGCCCACTGATCCAATGTGTCCATGGTGACCAGTCACAGCAGCCCACAGCTGAGCTCACAGTTGAGATTCAGGGTCAGAAATACCTCCTCAAAGTTGGGGTAATGGAGAAGCTACCTTTTGAGATGATTTTGGGGAGGGATGTGCCTGTACTCTCTGATCTGTTGGGAAGTGTGGGGGTCAGCTATATGAGCAGTCAGTGTGCCAGTCTGATGTTCAGATGGCATGTTCAGTTGTCACTCGTGCCCAGGCCAAAGCTGGTTTACAACCTCTGCCTGACTTGTGTGATAGTCTGTGCGAGGGGGGAACCAAAGGGCCCAGAAAGTCACGCCGCCAGCGGCGTCTTGAGAAGTATGTGGGAACCCCTGTACCTGTTGCTGATGTGTCTGGGTTAGAGGTGCAATGGGATGTTCCACAAAATTTTGCTACACTGCAGAAGTCTGACGCAACCTTGAAATGTTTGTTTGACAAGGCCTTAGCTGGGAACAGTCAATCTTCATGTGGGGGGATTTACACAGTAGACAACCACATACTCTACCTTGGGTCAGAGGCAGATAGCAGGAAGTTGGTGGTGCCATCTACCTGTAGACCACTTGTTCTCAACCTTGCACATACAGTTCCATGGGCAGGCCATTTAGGGCAACATAAGACCTATCTTAGGCTAGGCTCCCGTTTCTTTTGGCCCTCCATGTATACTGATGTACAAAAATACTGCAAATCATGCCCCACGTGCCAGAAAACCAGTGCTGTCCGTAGGTCTGAACGGGCTCCTCTATGTTCACTGCCAGTTATCTCTACCCCATTCAAGAGAATTGCAATGGACATTGTTGGACCCTTGGAGAAGAGTAGTGCAGGTTACAAGTATATATTGGTGATCTGTGACTATGCCACCCGGTTCCCAGAAGCCTTCCCACTCCGTTCCATAACCACTCCAAAAATAATCAGTGCTCTTGTTCAGCTCTTCTCTCGTGTAGGAATCCCAGATGAAATCCTGACAGACCAAGGGACAAACTTCACCTCGCGACTGATGGTTCAACTCCACCGACAGCTGGGCATTAAAGGCTTGAGAACTACTCCCTACCATCCCCAAACGGATGGGCTCGTAGAGAGATTCAATCAAACGCTCAAGAACATGCTGAGGAAGTTTGTGGCTGACACTGGTAAAGACTGGGATAAGTGGTTACCCTTTCTGCTTTTTGCTTACAGGGAGGTGCCTCAGGCATCGACAGGTTTCTCGCCATTCGAACTCCTCTATGGATGGCCAGTGCAAGGACCACTGGACCTGCTGAAGAAGTGCTGGGAAGGTTCCCCAGTAGCTACCTCAGGACAGGGGATTGTCCAGTATGTCCTCCAGATGCGAGACAGGTTGGAACGGTACCGAGAGGAAGCTAGAGCAAACCTTCAGCAAGCCCAGAAGGCCCAGAAGAGAGGCTATGACCAGCACGCTCGCCACAGAGAGTTTGAGCCAGGACAGAAAGTCCTGCTCCTCCTTCCCTCGTCTACCAGCAAGCTCCTTGCGCAATGGCACGGACCGTACCTAATCGGGAGGAAGATGGGCCCAGTGACCTACGAGGTGCTGCACCCGGACAAGGGTAAGAAGAAGCAAACCTACCATGTGAACCTTCTCAAGGCCTGGGAGGAGAAAGAGGAACTCTCCAAAGGAAAGTCCTTTCTGGTCCGCAGAGTAGAAGAGGATGAGTCGGATGGGGTCACAGAGGCATGGAAAGAACGAGCAGAAGTCATACTGGATCACCTGGAAGAAGACAAGCAAGATGAGCTGAAGCAGCTGTTTGGCAAGTATCCGGCCCTCTTCAGTCAGAGACCAGGAAGAACCAAAGTCCTAGAACACGTCATTCGTTTGAAACCTGGCCAGAACCCTGTCCGCCAGCATCCTTACCGTGTGCCTGAGAGGCTGGTGGTAGCCCTCAAGGAAGAGGTCCACACCATGATAGAGATGGATGTTGTCGAGCCATCTTCAAGTGAATGGAGCAGCCCTATTGTCATTGTCCCAAAGAAGGATGGCTCTTTGCGCGTCTGCATGGACTTCCGTAAGGTGAATGCCATCTCCCAGTTTGATGCCTATCCCATGCCCCGCATTGACGACTTACTGGAGAGAATAGGTAGAGCTCATTACATCACCACATTGGATCTCTGCAAAGGGTACTGGCAGGTGCCCCTGGATGAACAATCCAAGGCCTACACTGCATTCCGGACGCCAATGGGCCTGTTCCAGTTCAAGGTCATGCCGTTTGGCCTTCATGGGGCCCCTGCGACTTTCCAGAGGCTGATGGACAAGGTCCTCCAGGACTGTGACGATTACTGTGCTGCTTACTTGGACGACGTGGTGATCTACAGCCACTCCTGGGAGGAGCACATACAGCATCTTAGCAGAGTCCTGGGGAAGATCCATGAAGCAGGCCTCACGCTTAACCTCCTGAAGTGTGAGTGGGCGAAACAGGAGACAAAGTACCTGGGTTACCAGCTGGGTAAGGGTGAAGTTCGGCCTCAGGTGGAGAAAGTGGAGTCCATCAGGAATAGCCCTCAACCCAGAACCAAGAAACAGGTGAAGTCCTTCCTAGGTCTGGCAGGGTGGTACCGGAGATTCATTCCACAGTTTTCGACCATCGCTGTCCCTCTGACCAACCTCACTTCGAAGGGGGCCAGCAACCCTGTGAAGTGGACTGAGGAGTGTGAGGAAGCCTTCATGACACTGAAAAACGACTGTGCTCATTCCCTGTTCTCCAGACCCCTGATTTTCAGAAGAGATTTCTCGTGCAGGTGGACGCTTCGGCTGTAGGAATTGGAGCTGTACTGGCCCAAGGGGAGCCAAGAGAAGAGCTTCCTGTGCTGTACCTGAGTCGGAAGCTGTTGCCCAGGGAAACCAGGTATTCTACAATCGAAAAGGAGTGCCTGGCTATAAAGTGGGCCCTAGATAGCCTCCGTTACTACCTTCTTGGGAGGGAATTTGACCTGCACACGGACCACAGAGCACTGACCTGGATCCAGACCATGAAGGACCGGAATTTTCGTGTGACCAGGTGGTATCTGGAGCTCCAGCCCTTCAGGTTCTGTGTCCGTCACAAGGCAGGAAAAGAGAACGTTACTGCGCACTACCTATCAAGGCTCCCGAACATGGTCGCTTCAGGAGAGGAGGAAGGTAATGTGACGTAGAAGTCCGTCACTGGCCGCGGGCAGCATTTGGTTCTTTAACGCACACACATATTCATCACTCCTCCCTGTGCCATTATAAGATAGGTTGACAATGTGGGTCGACACACAGGTTAACTTCTGTCTTGGTGCATGCATTTCACACTTGTCAATGTTCATATTTGAGAGATACAATAATTATTATACTTATCAATGTTGTGGATGAGCGCATTGTTTGTTTGTTCTGTTCCTCTCTCTCCATCTCTGTAGCTTCCGGGTATGCTGGAAAAGGACCCGAGCTAAGGGAATTGGGTTGGCTTTATAGTGCCTGTCCCAAATGGCTCATTAATGCATATGGGCATATTGAAAGATATTGTCAGTAGTGATGTAATGTTGTAAATGTTATGTTGTGATATTGTTTAAAACCGGGTTGCAATGTATATCCTTTAGTATGTTTAGTTCATGGAAAATGTAGGTTTGTATTGTTAATTGATTAATTAATTAGGGTTAATTGTTCTGAGGGGAGGGGCTAGCCCTACAAAAGGAGCCTCTCTTTCAGTTAGAGAGAGAGGCATTTTTGGATTGAGCTGTGGATGGGGCAGCATTGTTTTTAAGCTGTCCCATAAGGTAGACGTTGATGGCAGTACTGTTGTTTTTTGTTCCGGAATCACTTGTAAATAAACACCTTTGCACAGAAGAACTTTTGCGGCTCCGCCATCTTTTTATTTTGATAGAGGTTAGGTTATCCAGTTTAGCCTTCTGGCCTACTCTACGATACACATGGTTAGCAGATGTTAATGTGAGTGTAGCAAAATGCTTGTGCTTCTAGTTCCGACAATGCAGTAATAACCAGCGAGTAATCTAACCTAACAATTCCACAACAACTACCTTAAACACAAGTGAAAAGGGATGAAGAATATATACATAAAAATATATGAATGAGTGATGGTACAGAATGGCATAGGCAAGATGCAGTAGATGGTATAGAGTACAGTATAGATAGAAAGTGAGATTAAGATATATACGAAAAAGACCGGCTATTTACACGGGATAACACAAGGGATCTATTCCAAGCGCCATCTTGGAAAAGATCCGAACCATAGTGGATAATGGGTTTCATAACTGATTCAAGTATTTTTTGCCAGATCCTAATAGTATGTCAAATTTGATGTTCCTTTTTAATGGCATAGAAGGCCCTTCTTGCCCTGTCTCTCAGATCGTTCACAGTTTTGTGGATGTTACCTGTACCACTGATGTTTAGGTTGAGGTATGTATAGTGTTTTGTGTGCTCTAGGGCAACGGTGTCTAGATGGAATTTGACTTCAGATTCTAGTAGGGTGGGGCTGGGCGCTGCAGACTGTTCTAGTACCCTCTCCAAATCGTTGATATATATGTTGAAGATGGTGGGGCTGCATCCATGTGGAAAGGAATGTGTGTGTTTTGCCAATGAGTAGATAATAAAGAAAAGTGAAATAAACAATGAGAAATTTGCATCCTTCCTTCTCTCCCCCTGGGGATAAACAGACCATGAACCAAAGCATAATGCTGTGTCTAGATGAAATGTGTTTTCGTGGTCCTGGGAACTGGACCTTTTTTGGAACACCATTATTTTGGTCTTACTGAGATTTACTGTCAGGGCCCCGGTCTGGCAGAATCTGTGCAGAAGATCTAGGTGTTGCTGTAGGACCTCCTTGGTTGGAGACAGAAGCACCAGATCATCAGCAAACAGTAGACATTTGACTTCAGATTCTAGTAGGGTGAGGCCGGGTGCTGCAGACTGTTATAGGGCCCTCGCCAATTTGTTGATATGTATGTTGAAGAGGGTGGGGCTTAAACTGCATTCCTGTCTCACCCCACGGCCCTGTGGGAAGAAATGTGTGTGTTTTCTTGCCAATTTTAACCTCACACTTGTTGTTTGTGTACATGGATTTTATAATGTTGTATTTCTTTCCTCCAACACCACTTTCCATCAATTTATATAGCAGACCCTCATGCCAAATTGAGTCGAAACCTTTGTTGAAATCAACACAGCATGAAAAGACTTTGCCTTTGTTTTGGTTTGTTTGTTTGTCAATTAAGGTGTGTAGGGTGAATACATGGTCTGTTGTACAGTAATTTGTTGAAAAGACCATTTGACATGGTCTTATAAGGCTACTCTGCTATCCTCTTTGTGTGTGTGTGTGTTTGTGACGAGGGGTTGTAGGATAACAAACCTTCTAGGACGAACAACACATGCACGCACACATTAGCAAATTTCTTGTTAACAAACTATAGTTTTGGAAAGTGGGTTAGGAAATCAACTTTGTGCATGACAGGCGTAATTTTTCCAACAATTATTTACAGACAGATTATTTCACTTATAATTCACTGTATCATAATTCCTCTGGGTCAGAAGTTTACATACACTAAGTTGACTGTGCCTTTAAACAGCTGGGAAAATTCCAGAAAAATATGTCATGGCTTAAAGAAGCTGTGCCAAGACTAGGACAAAAGGCTTCTCAACATTTTTTCCCCTCAAGCCATAAGACGCCTGAACAGGTAATCAAATGGCTACCCGGACTATTTGCATCGTGTGCCCCCCCAACCCCTCTTTTACGCTGCTGATACTCTCTGTTTATCATATATGCATAGTCACTTTAACTATACGTTCATGTACATACTACCTCAATTGGGCCGACCAACCAGTGCTCCCGCACATTGCCTAACCGGGCTATCTGCATTGTGTCCCACAACCCACCACCCACCACCCGCTAACCTCTCTTTTACCCTACTGCTACTCTCTGTTCATCATATATGCATAGTCACTTTAACCATATCTACATGTACATATGACCTCAATCAGCCTGACTAACCAGTGTCTGTATATAGCCTCACTACTTTTATAGCCTCGCTACTTTTATAGACTCCCTACTTTTATAGACTCGCTACTTTTATAGCCACGCTACTTTTATAGTCTCACTACTTTTATAGCCTCACTACTTTTATAGTCTCACTACTTTTATAGCCTCACTACTTTTATAGCCTCACTACTTTTATAGTCTCACTACTTTTATAGCCTCACTACTTTTATAGTCTCACTACTTTTATAGCCTCGCTACTTTTATAGCCTCGCTACTTTTATAGCCTCACTACTTTGATAACCTCACTACTGCTATTTTTCACTGTCTTTTTACTGATGTTTTATTTCTTTACTTACCTATTGTTCACCTAATACCTTTTTGCACTATTGGTTAGAGCCTGTAAGTAAGCATTTCACATTGTATTCTGCTCACATGACAAATAAACTTTGATTAGATTTTCTGATAGGCTAATTGACATAATTTTGAGTCAATTGGAGGTCTACCTGTTGATGTATTTCAAGGCCGACCTTCAAACTCAGTGCCTCTTTGCTTGACATCATGGGGGGGGGAACAGACTTGTAGACCTCCCCCCCCTCCCCCCCCCCTTAAAAGACCTAGATGCACTATTGTAAAGTGGCTGTTCCACTGGATGTCATAAGGTGAAAGCACCAATTTGTAAGTCGCTCTGGATAAGAGCGTCTGCTAAATGACTTAAATGTAAATGTAAATGTAAGTCTGGCTCATCCTTGGGAGCAATTTCCAAACGCCTGAAGGTACCACGTTCATTTGTACAAACAATAGTACGCAAGTATAAACACCATGGGACCACGCAGACATCATACCACTCAGGAAGGAGACGCATTCTGTATTCTAGAGATGAACGTTCTTTGGTGTGAAAAATGCAAATCAATCCAAGAACAACAACAAAGTAAAAGGAGTCCTATATATTTAAGTGCTACAGCCCTCATTCAATGCCATTTTGACTATGCTAGTACTTCCTGGTTTGGGGGCTTATCTAAGCTTATGAAGGGGAAGCTCCAGATAGCCCAGAATCAGCTGATCAGGGTAGTATTGACTGTAAGTCCACGTACTCACATAGGCAGGAGCTGCTTTCACGAAGTAAACTGGCTACCTGTTGAGGCTAGGGTGTCCCAGATTAGACTAGGTTTGGTTTACAGGAGTATTTATGGTCCTGCGCCCAGATATCTAAGTGATTACTTTCCTCGTGTTAGGGATGCACACAATCACAGCACCAGATCAGGTGTTGCTGATGTGTGCTTATACAGGTTCAGGAGTAATGCTGGGAAAGGTACGGTCTTGTATACTGGAACCTCAGAATGGAATGACTTGCCTGTGCCAGAAAAACAACTCTGGACAGCTTCAAAAAATATAGTAAAAATATGTTTGATGTCTTCTGTGCACATATGAATAACCCTTATGATGTAACTGGAATGATGAGATAGATGTTCTTCTTCTCTGTTTTTGTTTTATTATTTCACTGCCATACTGTGTTTGATCTTGTCTAGCCATCTTGTGTCAAGAGGACCACAATGGAAATAAGTCCCAGACTGTATTGTGTGTTATCCTCGATGATTTTATTCATGTGCATGTATGGCTTTTAAGTTTTATGTGTGCTTGTTTTTTTTTAAATGGTCGAATTAATAAACTAAACTGAACTAAAACTATATCGGCATAACCTGAAAGGTCGCTCAGCAAGGAAGAAGTCACTGCTCCAAAACCTCCATAAAAAAGCCAGACTACGCTTTGAAACTGCACAGGGGGACAAGATCATACTTTTTGGAGAAATGTCCTCTGGTCTGATGAAACAAAAATAGAACTATTTGGCCATAATGACCATCGTTATGTTTGGAGGAAAAAGAGGGAGGCTTGCAAGCCGAAGAACACCATCCCAACCGTGAAGCGTGGGGGTGCTTTGCTGCAGGAGGGACTGGTGCACTTCACAAAATAGATGGCATCATGAGGATTTGAAAATGATGTGTATATATTGAAGCAACATCTATAGAAAATGTGTGGGCAGAACTGAGAAAGCGTGTGCGAGCAAGGAGGCCTACAAACCTGACTCAGTTACACTAGTTCTGTCAGGAGGAATGGGACCAAATTCACACAAGGTATTGTGGGAAGCTTGTGGAAGGCTACCCGAAACGTTCGACCCAAGTTGAACAATTTAAAAGCAATGCTACCAAATACTAATTGATTGTACGTAAACTTCTGACCCACTGGGAATGTGATGAAATAAATAAAAGCTTAAATAAATCATTCTCTCTACTATTATTCTGACATTTCACATTTCCTAACTGACCTAACACAGGGAATTTTTACTTGGATTAAATGTCAGGAATTGTGAAACACTGAGTTTACATTTATTTGGCTACGGTGTATGTAAACTTCCAACTTCAACTGTATATATACACACACAGTAGGTCAGTGTGTACTGGTCAGAGCTTGAGGACAGTCAATAATGTATTGAGTGGTGGATGATTCAGTTCATCTCTCTGAGGCTTTATGAGGTCACAGAAGGGAGAAGGTATTGATCTACACACTGCATGTGACCATTACAATGAACTGGAGTCCACTCTGCTTATATCACTGCAGGCCAGTGTGCCAATGGACCTTAACTGTCCATGCAAGCAACAGTTCTTCCTCCCGCTTACATTAAAACGAATACTGAGAATCAACTAAATCCGTTTGAGACCTGGGGTTTGTAGTTGACGCTGATGATCAGACCAAGGCGCACACTGGTTTCCTCAGACCACCTATCGCCCTGCAAGACTACTCTGCAGGCTATCGCTGAAGGTACTCATCTTTAGTGTCTATGTGTGTGTGTGTGTTTAGACTGTAGCCAGTACACTCTTAGAATAAGGGATTCCAAAAGGGTTCTGCAGCTCTCCCCATAGGAGAACCCTTTTTGGTTTCAGGTAGAACTTTTTGGGGTTCCATGTAGAACCCTCTGTGGAAAAGGTTCAACATGGGAACCAAAAGGGTTCTACCTGGAACCAAAAGGGGTTCTTCAAAGGGTTGTCTTATGGGGACCGCCAAAGAACCCTTTTTGGTTCTAGATGGCACCTTTTTTTTCTAAGAGTGTAGGCGTATGTCAGAGCTGTGAGTGTTAACTCAGTAATATCCAGACATACATGAATCCATCCAGACAGCCATTCTCCCAGTCACCGGAGAAAATAAACAAGTATAAAAATGGACAAAGGAACTTTTTTGTCTGAGCTGGAATATTATGCGCTTCTGTTTGTAAAAAACAAAATCCATCTCTCCAATGAATTACATCTCAAAGGAGTACAGTGATTCTCCAGGGGAACTTGGGCAAACTCTTAAGACAATTGATCTTGTGAATTATGCATGTATTATTTAGTATATAGATATATGATTGGGTGCCTGGGGAGATGGCGGGGCTGGAGAATTCCCCAACATTTCTTAGGCCTACTTATACTTATACAATTCAAGCTTAAACGAGACAGTGCTTGGAATTTCATAACTATAGCGCTTCCCTTGGGCAAGACACATCATTCACCCAAGTTTCATCAGAATTGGGACAGTGGTGCATGAGATATTGCATGTGACTAACTAATTTACACATGTACTAGAGTATTTGCAAGTGGAGACAGATCCATAGTCCTCGTTCCGATTTCATTGTGAAAGATACTTTGTATGCTTGATTCAGTGGAAGGATGAATGAACATTGGAAGGATTGTCGTATGTCTATGTGACATACGACAGACATTATTACAACGTTGTCTGTCCCTTTAGGTAAGAGTTTTTGTCGACATGTGAATGTAATTTCATCCTTTTGATGGTTTATTTTCCTGTTGAATGGCTCTATTTGAGTCTAAGCTGTAGTGAGCTTATGCGTTGTGGTGTTCTCATTGATACACTACATGGCCAAAAGTATGTGGGCACCTGCTCATCGAACATTTCATTCCAAAATCATGGGCATTGAAATGGAGTTGATCCCCTCTTTGCTGCTTTAACAGCCTCTACTCTTCTGGGAAGGCTTTTCACGACATGTTGGAACATTGCTGCAGGGGCTTGCTTCCATTCAGCCACAAGAGCATTAGTGAGGTCGGGCACTGATATTTGGCAATTAGGCCTGGCTCGCAGTCAGCATTCGAATTCATCCCAAAGGTGTTTGTTGGGGTTGAGGTCAGGGCTCTGTGCAGGCCAGTCAAGTTCTTCCACACCAATCTCAACAATCCATTTCTGTATGGACCTCGCTTTGTGCACAGGGGCATTGTCATGCTGAAACAGGAAAGGGCCTTCCCCAAACTGTTGCCACAAAGTTGGAAGCACAGAATCGTCTAGAATGTCATTATATGCTGTAGCGTTAAGATTTGCACTCATTGGAAATAAGGGGAATAGCCCGAACCATGACAACAGCCCCAGACCATTATTCCTCCTCCATCAAACTTTACAGTTGGCGGTATGCATTGGGACAGGTAGTGTTTCCTGGCATCTGCCAAACCCAGATTCGTCCATCTGCCAGATAATGAAGCTTGATTCATCACTCCAGAGAACACATTTCTACTGCTCAAGAGTTCAATGGCGGCGAGCTTAACACCACTCCAGCCAACGCTTGGCATTGAGCATGGTGATCTTAGGCTTGTGTGCGGCTGCTCGGCCATAGAAACCCGTTTCATGAAGCTCCCAATGAACAGTTAGTGTGCTGACATTGCTTCCAGAGGCAGCATGGAACTTGGTAGTGAGTGTTGCAACTGATGCCGTTTTTTTAACACGCTTCAGCACTCGGCGGTCCCGTTCTGTGAGCTTGTGTGGCCTGCCACTTCGTGGGTGAGACGTTGTTGCTCCTTTACACGCTTCAGCACTCGGCGGTCCCGTTCTGTGAGCTTGTGTGGCCTGCCACTTCATGGGTGAGACGTTGTTGCTCCTAAATGTTTTCACTTCACAATAACAGCACTTACAGTTGACCAGGGCAGATCTAGCAGCGCATAAATTTGACCAACTGACTTGTTGGAAAGGTGGCATCCTATGACGGTCCCACATTGAAAGTCGCTGAGCTCTTCAGTAAGGCCATTCTACTGCCAATGTTTGTCTATGGAGATTGAATGGCTGTGTGCTCGATGTTATACACCTGTCAGCAACGGGTGTGGCTGAAATAGCCAAATCCACTCATTTGAAGGGCTGTCCACATACTTTTGTATATATAGTGCATGAATGATGTATGCTGGGGTCACAGCAGTGAGAGCAGACAGTGTTGGTCTGAAAACAGCTCTTATTTAGCTGGCTTTGTGAATGATTCAATAGCCAATGGGGTAACACAAACACACACACACACACACACACACACACACACACACACACGTTTGTGTTACTATCCTTGTGGGGACCAAACAATTGATCCCATTCAAAATCCTAACCCTAAACCAAAAGTTAATCCTTAACCTTTACCCCAAACCCCAAACCCTAAACCTAATCCTAACTCTTAACCCCTAACCCTAATTCTAACTCAAACCCCTAAACCTATAATAGCCCTTTTCCTTGTGGGTACAGGCAAAATGTCTCCACTTCTTCAAATGTTTTACAAGAGGATTTCTGGTCCCCACAAGGACAAGGATATGCACTGTACTATATGCACTGTACTATACTGTGCTGTACTGTACTCTCTTCTGCAAACTCAGTCCTGCCCCCCTCCCCAAGAGCACATTTAGTTCTTTGCCCTAGCACTCCACTGTGAGGGAAATAGAAAATATATAATAAGAGGACAAATATGTGAAGGATAAGATTCCATGTTTTCAGCTCCGTCTTTGATTCTATTCTGAAATGAAAATTTAAGATCACATGGTTGTGATTGGTTACTGATATTACTCTCAAACATCAGTACTGCTGTCACTCTCCTCCCTGCTCTGTGATAAGCTCCTTCCCCTCCCTCTCATACTTCTCCTCCGTTGACATTCCTCCCGTGCGGTCCAGAGTTATCGTCTGTCAATGAGATGTAATTTGTTTCTGCATGTCCTTTTATAAGAGCTGCCAGCAGCACCCAATACCCTTCATCCCTAAACCACTTCACCACTTCCTCTCTTTCATCCCTCTATCACTTCACCCCTTCCTCTCTTTCATCCCTATATCACTTCACCCCTTCCTCTCTTTCATCCCTAAACCACTTCACCCCTTCCTCTCTTTCATCCCTCTATCACTTCACCCCTTCCTCTCTTTCATCCCTCTATCACTTCACCCCTTCCTCTCTTTCATCCCTCTATCACTTCACCCCTTCCTCTCTTTCAACCCTCTATCACTTCACCACTTCCTCTCTTTCATCCCTCTATCACTTCACCCCTTCCTCTCTTTCATCCCTCTATCACTTCACCCCTTCCTCTCTTTCATCCCTCTATCACTTCACCCCTTCCTCTCTTTCATCCCTCTATCACTTCACCCCTTCCTCTCTTTCATCCCTAAACCACTTCACCCCTTCCTCTCTTTCATCCCTCTATCACTTCACCCCTTCCTCTCTTTCATCCCTAAACCACTTCACCCCTTCCTCTCTTTCATCCCTCTATCACTTCACCCCTTCCTCTCTTTCATCCCTAAACCACTTCACCCCTTCCTCTCTTTCATCCCTCTATCACTTCACCCCTTCCTCTCTTTCATCCCTAAACCACTTCACCTCTCCCTCCATATCATTCAACTCACTAGTCCTTCACCTCCCCTCCATATCATTCAACTCACTAGTCCTTCACCTCCCCCTCCATATCATTCAACTCACTAGTCCTTCACCTCCCCCTCCATATCATTCAACTCACTAGTCCTTCACCACCCCCTCCATATCATTCAACTCACTAGTCCTTCACCTCCCCCTCCATATCATTCAACTCACTAGTCCTTCACCTCCCCTCCATATCATTCAACTCACTAGTCCTTCACCTCTCCCCTCCATATCATTCAACTCACTAGTCCTTCACCTCCTCCTCCATATCATTCAACTCACTAGTCCTTCACCTCCCCCTCCATATCCCTCCATATCATTCAACTCACTAGTCCTTCACCTCCCCCATTCAACCATAGTCCTTCATTCAACTCACTAGTCCTTCACCTCCCCTCCATATCATTCAACTCACTAGTCCTTCACCTCCCCCTCCATATCATTCAACTCACTAGTCCTTCACCTCCCCCTCCATATCATTCAACTCACTAGTCCTTCACCTCCCCCTCCATATCATTCAACTCACTAGTCCTTCACCTCCCCTCCATATCATTCAACTCACTAGTCCTTCACCTCCCCCTCCATATCATTCAACTCACTAGTCCTTCACCTCCCCCTCCATATCATTCAACTCACTAGTCCTTCACCCCCCTCCATATCATTCAACTCACTAGTCCTTCACCTCCCCCTCCATATCATTCAACTCACTAGTCCTTCACCTCCCCTCCATATCATTCAACTCACTAGTCCTTCAGTCCTTCACCTCCCCCTCCATATCATTCAACTCACTAGTCCTTCACCTCCCCTCCATATCATTCAACTCACTAGTCCTTCACCTCCCCTCCATATCATTCAACTCACTAGTCCTTCACCTCCCCTCCATATCATTCAACTCACTAGTCCTTCACCTCCCCTCCATATCATTCAACTCACTAGTCCTTCACATCTCCCCTCCATATCATTCAACTCACTAGTCCATCACCTCCCCTCCATATCATTCAACTCACTAGTCCTTCACCTCCCCCTCCATATCATTCAACTCACTAGTCCTTCACCTCCCCCTCCATATCATTCAACTCACTAGTCCTTCACCACCCCCTCCATATCATTCAACTCACTAGTCCTTCACCTCCCCCTCCATATCATTCAACTCACTAGCCCTTCACCTCTCCCTCCATATCATTCAACTCACTAGTCCTTCACCTCCCCCTCCATATCATTCAACTCACTAGTCCTTCACCGCTCCCTCCATATCATTCAACTCACTAGTCCTTCACCTCCCCCTCCATATCATTCAACTCACTAGTCCTTCACCTCCCCCTCCATATCATTCAACTCACTAGTCCTTCACCTCCCCCTCCATATCATTCAACTCACTAGTCCTTCACCTCTCCCCTCCATATCATTCAACTCACTAGTCCTTCACCTCTCCCCTCCATATCATTCAACTCACTAGTCCATCACCTCCCCCTCCATATCATTCAACTCACTAGTCCTTCACCTCCCCCTCCATATCATTCAACTCACTAGCCCTTCACCTCTCCCTCCATATCATTCAACTCACTAGTCCTTCACCTCCCCTCCATATCATTCAACTCACTAGTCCTTCACCTCCCCCTCCATATCATTCAACTCACTAGTCCTTCACCTCCCTCTCCATATCATTCAACTCACTAGTCCTTCACCTCTCCCCTCCATATCATTCAACTCACTAGTCCATCACCTCCCCCTCCATATCATTCAACTCACTAGTCCTTCACCTCCCCCTCCATATCATTCAACTCACTAGTCCTTCACCTCCCCCTCCATATCATTCAACTCACTAGTCCTTCACCACCCCCTCCATATCATTCAACTCACTAGTCCTTCACCTCCCCCTCCATATCATTCAACTCACTAGTCCTTCACCTCCCCCTCCATATCATTCAACTCACTAGCCCTTCACCTCTCCCTCCATATCATTCAACTCACTAGTCCTTCACCTCCCCCTCCATATCATTCAACTCACTAGTCCTTCACCTCCCCCTCCATATCATTCAACTCACTAGTCCTTCACCGCTCCCTCCATATCATTCAACTCACTAGTCCTTCACCTCCCCTCCATATCATTCAACTCACTAGTCCTTCACCTCCCCCTCCATATCATTCAACTCACTAGTCCTTCACCTCCCCCTCCATATCATTCAACTCACTAGTCCTTCACCTCCCCCTCCATATCATTCAACTCACTAGTCCTTCACATCTCCCCTCCATATCATTCAACTCACTAGTCCATCACCTCCCCCTCCATATCATTCAACTCACTAGTCCTTCACCTCCCCCTCCATATCATTCAACTCACTAGTCCTTCACCTCCCCCTCCATATCATTCAACTCACTAGTCCTTCACCACCCCCTCCATATCATTCAACTCACTAGTCCTTCACCTCCCCCTCCATATCATTCAACTCACTAGCCCTTCACCTCTCCCTCCATATCATTCAACTCACTAGTCCTTCACCTCCCCCTCCATATCATTCAACTCACTAGTCCTTCACCTCCCCTCCATATCATTCAACTCACCAGTCCTTCACCTCCCCCTCCATATCATTCAACTCACTAGTCCTTCACCTCCCCCTCCATATCATTCAACTCACTAGCCCTTCACCTCTCCCTCCATATCATTCAACTCACTAGTCCTTCACCGCCCCCTCCATATCATTCAACTCACTAGTCCTTCACCTCCCCCTCCATATCATTCAACTCACTAGTCCTTCACCTCCCCCTCCATATCATTCAACTCACTAGTCCTTCACCGCTCCCTCCATATCATTCAACTCACTAGTCCTTCACCTCCCCCTCCATATCATTCAACTCACTAGTCCTTCACCTCCCCCTCCATATCATTCAACTCACTAGTCCTTCACCTCCCCCTCCATATCATTCAACTCACTAGTCCTTCACCTCCCACTCCATATCATTCAACTCACTAGTCCTTCACCTCCCCCTCCATATCATTCAACTCACTAGTCCTTCACCTCTCCCCTCCATATCATTCAACTCACTAGTCCTTCACCTCTCCCCTCCATATCATTCAACTCACTAGTCCTTCACCGCTCCCCTCCATATCATTCAACTCACTAGTCCTTCACCTCCCCCTCCATATCATTCAACTCACTAGTCCTTCACCTCCCCCTCCATATCATTCAACTCACTAGTCCTTCACCGCTCCCTCCATATCATTCAACTCACTAGTCCTTCACCGCTCCCTCCATATCATTCAACTCACTAGTCCTTCACCTCCCCCTCCATATCATTCAACTCACTAGTCCTTCACCTCTCCCTCCATATCATTCAACTCACTAGTCCTTCACCTCTCCCTCCATATCATTCAACTCACTAGTCCTTCACCCCTTTATCCTCTTAGTAGGCTACCATCATGTCAGCCCTCTCTAATTATCATCCCATGCTATCATCCTTTAGTTTATTGCCAGGAAGAAGAGAAACGGACATCCTGAGGGGTTTCTATGGGAATCAGAGGTGAAAGAGCTAGTTATGCCTGGATATAACATAGAAAGGAGAGAGGAGAGGGGAGGAGAGGAGAGGGGAGGAGAGGAGAGGGTATTTGTGTGTGTTATCTAAAGTGTAAATGTGTGACAGCGGAAGGTAATCGATAGTTCTGTTCCTCTCTCCTGTCACATTATACATTTATATGGGGCTTATATAAATCTGGGACAGTGGGTCTCACTGGAAATACAAGTCCTGTCCTCCTAACACTAACTCTGTGCCCCCTGGTCTTTTGGACACAGAGTGCCTGGAGAGACTGAGAGGTAAGGTCAAGGTCTGCCATTTTACCCACTGACCTTAAACACTTCCCTTTCCCCTTCTCTAGAGTACAGATGGGTGATTATTTCACCGTGTCTCAGAGCTACAGTGCTCCTAGGTCTGAGTTGTTGTTGTGCTCTGTCTGTTTTCTACTGTCTCTGTCTGTCTGTCTGTCTGTCTGTCTGTCTGTCTGTCTGTCTGTCTGTCTGTCTGTCTGTCTGTCTGTCTGTCTGTCTGTGTCTCTCTCTGTCTCTCTCTGTCTCTCTCTGTCTCTCTCTGTCTCTCTCTGTCTCTCTCTCTCTCCAATTCAATTCAAGGGGCTTTATTGGCATGGGAAACATGTGTTAACATTGCTAAATCAAGTGAGTTAGATAATATACAAAAGTGAAATAATCAAAAAAAATGAACAGTAAACATTACACATACAGATAATAAAGACATTACATCTCTCTCTTACCATGTTGTGACTACCGTTGTTTACTCCTTGTGTGTCCTGCCTGTATGTGTGTGCCCTTCCTGGACACTGATTGGCTGTGAGTGGTAGCTTCACCCGGAGCCCTCCACAACAATGTCTCCTGTCGGCGTGGATAATTGAGAGAGATGCATCATGGGAAAAGCTCCTGGGAGTTTTAAGAGAGGGTATAATTTCCGTTTTTTTTTAGTTCTCTTCTTGCCTCCCCTGCTCTGCTCTGGGAGATGAATGGGGTTAAAGATAGGTCCCATAGAGAGGGATGGCAGTAAATACCATGACCCTATTCCATGAACACATCCGCTGAGGTACATCATTTGGACCATACAGGTAGATTTAGACCAAGCGCTAATTAGCAATATATACTCTGCTGTCCATTCCATATTTAGCATTTTATGTGTTACAGAAAGAGTGAAATCACTGCAAAGGGAATTTATGGCCAATCTCAGATTATGTGGGCAAAATGTGGTAGTGGAGGGTTTTTTTCTCCAGAAATGTTCACCATATGAATGATAATGTTTCACTGTAAATAGGAACTTTACCTTAGTATTGAAAGAAGGGGCTTTGGGGGGGGGGGAAATTGCTATCCAAGTTCAGGGAACTGAAATGTACATGTAGACTGTAGAGTGTCTACAGTATGGTGTTGAAAATGTCTCGGTTTAGTCAAATCATCAGACTTGGTGATGCGTACCGACAAGGTTTAAAAGCCAGTGGAAAGTTTTTGAAAAAGTCCCTACATAACATACCTACTCATGGACCAAATTAGAATGCCCTTTTTTGGGGCAAATTAGTCATGTCCAAAAGTGCTAGGGTAGTCTACCGTGGGATTTGGATTGGAACGACCTTCCAGAGTACAATACGTAGGAGCTAATTGCCTTTTCAAAAGGGGAATACCTTGGAGATTCCAGAACCTTTCTCTGTGATATGGTGCATGGATAGGGGAGATGGGGTCGCTCTACAATAGACTCCAGATACTTTGACCCGGAAAAAGGTTTGTCTCTGTATCTTTTTTTCCCTCTCTGGGCTTTGCCCTTGACTCTCTCACCATTCGCCAATGATACATACAGTATGTCTGATGTGTCTATGTGGTTAATGCTCTGCAGTGGACATCAAAGGTCACCCAAATCACCTTCTCTGGATAGAAGACTGTAATTCAAGTGAAAGATCTTTAACTTTCCTCTGTTCTCTCTTCCTTATTGTGCCCTCTCCCTTTATTCATGCGTTCATTTTCCTCTCCTCTCTTCTCATTTCCTCCCTCCCTCCCTCCCTCCCTCCCTCCCTCCCTCATCCTCTCTCCTCCATCCCTCCCTGTCCTCCCCTCTCATCCTCTCTCCTCCATCCCTCCCTGTTCTCCCCTCTCATCCTCTCTCCTCCCTCCCTCTCTGTCCTCCCCTCTCATACTCTCTCCTCCCTCCCTCCCTTCCTCCCCTCTCATCCTCTCTCCTCCCTCCTTCCCTCCCCTCCTCTCACCTCCATCCCTCCCTGTCCTCCCCTCTCATCCTCTCTCCCCCATCCCTCCCTGTCCTCCCCTCTCATCCTCTCTCCTCCCTCCCTCCCTGTCCTCTCTTCTCATCCTCTCTCCTCCCTCCCTCCTCCAGGTGATCAAGTCCTTCTGTAATTATTGAGAAGGACGGCAGTACTGAATACAACATCAATTACTGAGAAGGTCAAGAGGGGAGAGCTGGCCTGGCTCCAATCTAATCAAATATGTACATACAGTACCTTCAGAAAGTATTCATTCTCCTTCACCTATTCCACATTTTGTTGTGTTACAGCTGGCGGTCACAACATTTCGTCAGCCGGTGATTGTCAAGCAAATAACTGTTTCACGGTAATTGACCGCTAATTAACATAAACACATTTAGCATCTCCTGGCTTCCACGCCTACAAGCCATTTTAAAAAGTCTAATAAATCCATGTAATATAGCCTACACCTTCAGAATAAATTCATTTTTTATTTTACACAGGTCTGAAGAAACATGATATGAAGAAAATGTAGTTTATTTCAGAAGAACAGAATAGCATACTCTGAGTTGTCCTTATGTTTGGGGTGGCAGGTAGCCTAGTGTTTAGAGCGTTGGACTAGTAACCGAAAGGTTGCAAGATTGAATCCCTGAGCTGACAAGGTAAATCTGTTGTTCTGCCCCTGAACAAGGCAGTTAACCCACTGTTCATAGGCCATCATTGAAAATAAGAATTTGTTCTTAACTGACTTGCCTAATTAAATAAAGGTTAAATAAAAAATGTTGGTCATGATCTGGCTGTGGGCTACGCTAGTTCATTTAGCAGGTAAGATTTACTTCGAATTCCGTGGCATTATTTTATAGTATTTGAGAGTATGAATAATACAATTGAACTGTCATGCCCTGACCTTAAATATCCCTGTTTATTCTCTAGATTTTGGTTAGGTCAGGGTGTGACTAGGGTGGGTACTCTAGTTTTTGTATATCTAGGTTTTCTTTTTCTTTGTTGGCCTAGTATGGTTCCCAATCAGAGGCAGCTGTCTATCGTTGTCTCTGATTGGGGATCATACTTAGGCAGCCTTTTTTCCCACCTTCAGTTGTGGGATATGTTTGGTTGCATGTATTTTTGCACGACGAAGCTATTAGTTCGTGGTATTGTTTATTGTTTTTTTGCTGGTTCACATTTCAATAAAATATGATGAACTCAAATCACTCTGCGCCTTGGTCTACCCTTAACGACGAACATTACATGAACAAAGCTGAAAAAATATACAGTGGGGAGAACAAGTATTTGATACACTGCCGATTTTGCAGGTTTTCCTACTTACAAAGCATGTAGAGGTCTGTAATTTTTATCATAGGTAAACTTCAACTGTGAGAGACAGAATCTAAAACAAAAATCCAGAAAATCACATTGTATGATTTTTAAGTAATTAATTTGCATTTTATTGCATGACATATTTGATACATCAGAAAAGCAGAACTTAATATTTGCAGAACTTAAATATTTGGTACAGAAACCTTTGTTTGCAATTACAGAGATCATACGTTTCCTGTAGTTCTTGACCAGGTTTGCACACACTGCAGCAAGGATTTTGGCCCACTCCTCCATATAGATCTTCTCCAGATCCTTCAGGTTTCGGGCTGTCGCTGGGCAATACGGACTTTCAGCTCCCTCCAAAGATGTTCTATTGGGTTCAGGTCTGGAGACTGGCCAGGCCACTCCAGGACCTTGAGATGCTTCTTACGGAGCCACTCATTAGTTGCCCTGGCTGTGTGTTTCGGGTCGTTGTCATGCTGGAAGACCCAGCCACGACCCATCTTCAATGCTCTTATTGAGGGAAGGAGGTTGTTGGCCAAGATCTCGTGATACATGGCCCCATCCATCCTCCCCTCAATACGGTGCAGTCGTCCTGTCCCCTTTGCAGAAAAGCATCCCCAAAGAATGATGTTTCCACCTCCATGCTTCACGGTTGGGATGGTGTTCTTGGGGTTATAATCATCCTTCTTCTTCCTCAAAACACGGCGAGTGGAGTTTAGACCAAAAAGCTCTATTTTTGTCTCATCAGACCACATGACCTTCTCCCATTCCTCCTCTGGATCATCCCGATGGTCATTGGCAAACTTCAGACGGGCCTGGACATGCGCTGGCTTGAGCAGGGGGACCTTGCGTGCGCTGCAGGATTTTAATCCATGACGGCGTAGTGTGTTACTAATGGTTTTCTTTGAGGCTGTGGTCCCAGCTCTCTTCAGGTCATTGACCAGGTCCTGCCGTGTAGTTCTGGGCTGATCCCTCACCATTGATGCCCCACGAGGTGAGATCTTGCATGGAGCCCCAGACTGAGGGCTGACCGTCATCTTGAACTTCTTCCATTTTCTACTATTTGTGCCAACAGTTGTTGCCTTCTCACCAAGCTGCTTGCCTATTGTCCTGTAGTCCATCCCAGCCTTGTGCAGGTCTACAATTGTATCCCTGATGTCCTTACACAGCTCTCTGGTCTTGGCCATTGTGGAGAGGTTGGAGTCTGTTTGATTGAGTGTGTGGACAGGTGTCTTTTATACAGGTAACGAGTTCAAACAGGTGCAGTTAATACAGGTAATGAGTGGAGAACAGGAGGGCTTCTTAAAGAAAAACTAACAGGTCTGTGAGAGCCAGACTTCTTACTGGTTGGTAGGTGATCAAATACTTATGTCATGCAATAAAATGCAAATTAATTACTTAAAAATCATACAATGTGATTTACTGGATTTAAAAAAAAAATCCGTCTCTCACAGTTGAAGTGTACCTATGATAAAAATTACCGACCTCTACATGCGTTGTAAGTAGGAAAACCTAAAAAATCGACAGTGTATCAAATACTTGTTCTCCCCACTGTATATATATTTTCTCCAAATGACTTGAGGGAGTGCGCACATGCAGCTTTTCTGTGTTGAGCGGTTAACAAAGAAATAGGTATTCCTAAACACTTCATTTAGAGTTATTAATGTAACTGTAGATGTTCTACAAATGTTGGGCTATATGTTTAGATTTGTAATACATTATAAGGCTGCATGATGCAACTCTGATGATGATTTGAAAAAAGTTGCTTGAAAGGCATGAGCTCTGCTTTGTTTTTTTGCGCAGACTATACACACTACATCAGTCACTCATTCACAATTTGACAAGCACTTGATAATGCCTCGAATTTCACGGCGGCATCCCCTTTGTGTCCGTAATGCACCCTTTAAAAATCCATGCCTTTTGCAGCCTGGAGTGCTGTGTTGTGCCCTTGGCCCTGAGTGTGCTGCGCAATCTGAAGCACCTCTCAGTCACATGGCTCTCTGTCACATGATCGGGTCTTTCTGACAGGCTACAAGTGAAGACAGATACATCGGGGACACAACTGCGCGTGTCTTTATCCATTTCCGAGCTACATATTGAAGATATTGGAAGAACTGTCCATATTTACTTTTCATCAGTCAACAAGATGAGTAGGCCTAACAAACAGCAAAATAACTACTAGCCTATGTCAATCTACTATCCCCCATGGGACAAAAGTCAACCATGTATATTCTGTGCGAGGAATAAATATTCCAAACATAGTCTGGGACAGTTGTGAATACAACCACTAACATCAAAAACACTTTTTATACAATGAGGCTGACGCAACAGATCAGAACTTTTAGCTTAAAATGTTTATAAACTATTAGGTTATTTCGTCACATAAGCGCAGCAATGTGCACATGGTAGTAGGCTATAAACAGTTTCCTTCCTCTCCGGCAGCTGAGTTAGGAAGGACGCCTGTATCTTTGTAGTGACTGGGTGTATTGATACACCATCCAAAGTGTAATTAATAACTTCACCATCCTCAAAGAGATATTCAATGCCTATTTTTTCTTTTGGTTTACCCACCTACCAACAGGTGCCCTTCTTTGTGAGGCATTTGAAAACCTCCCTGGTCTTTGTGGTTGAATCTGTGTTTGAAATTCACTGCTCGACTGAGGGACCTCACAGATACTTGTATGTGTGGGGTACAGAGATGAGGTAGTCAGTAAAAAAATCTAATCAGTTAAACAGTATTATTGCACACGACTTATTTAGGCTTGCCATAACAAAGATATTTCAGCTTTTCATTTGTAATTCATTTCTACAATTTTCAGACCCATGATTCCACTGAGACATTATGGGGTATTGTGTGTAGGCCAGTGACACAACATCTACATTTCCATTTTAAATTCAGGTTGTAACACAGCACATTTGGGAAAAAGTCAAGGGGTGTGAATACTTTGTGAAGGCACTGTATATATTTGTATTTGTATTTATTATGGATCCTCATTGCCATGGCAGCAGCTACTCTTCCTGGGGTCCGGCAAAATTAAGGCAGTTATACAATTTTAAAAACATTACAATACATTGATTACAGAATTCACAACACACTAAGTGTGTCCCCTCAGGACCATACTCCACTACCACATATCTACAATGCAAAATCCATGTGTTCGTGTGTGTAGAGTGCATATGTTATCATGTGTGTGTATCCATGTGTTCGTGTGTGTACGTGTGTATGTTATCATGTGTGTGTAAGCATGTGTCTGTGTCTATGTTTGTTACTTAGCAGTCTCCACTGTTCCATAAGGTGTATTTTATCTTTTTTTTAAATCTGATTCTACTGCTGCATCAGTTACCTGATGTGGAATAGAGTTCTATGTAGTCATGGCTCTACGTAGTACTCTAACGAAAGCACTGGTTTGGGCTTTGGTCAAACATTCTGCGCAGAATAAGGTGTCATCTGAGGAAAGGTCTCGGTTCTATTAGTACAGATATACTTCCTTTAATAATCCAAAGATTTATGACATCATAACTATATGATCAACCTTCAAATCACTCTAGCTGAGAGCGACCTGTCAATAAAACCATACGCGGTGAGGTTAGTTATAGTGTTGTGTCAATAAAGGTGAGGTCAATAGTTAATCATGTATGTCTGGTCTTCATGAAGAGGTGTATATCCTGTACTGTAGATCCATAGCCAGGAGGTTAACCCTCCCTGGACAGAGGCCAGTTTAGTCTGGTGTATTATGACCTCTGTGAAAGGAGCACCAAATAGATTGGTTATATGGGTGGTGTTGGGAAGTTTTATCCAAAACCGATTGTAAAACACGAAAACATGTAGACACGTTGTTATGGCTTCTGTTCTTATCTGGGCAGTGCTCAGTGAATGAGTCCAACATGAGACAATCTACTCAACTACTATTCTCTTTCCTCAGCTATTCAACCAATCACTCTTTCTTTCTCCTACTCTCTGCGTCTCTCTACTCACCCTGCTCTCTCCATCTTTCTCTCTCTTCGCCCATAACCAATAGATTTACAGTTTCCAGGTCATACACTGACATAGCACTTTCCACTCCCTCCTTCCTCCTCTCCTCCCCCTCTCCCTGACAAGTTGACTATGATGGACAGAAACCAGATTCCTGGTCTCCCTCCCTCCCCCCTCTCTCTTTCTGTTCTCTCCCCCCAGTCTCCTCCTCCCTCAGACTGAGTGACAGTAATGAGACAGGCTGGCCTGTGTTTTCAACCCCACAGACCTCACAGCATAGGACAGTAGAGAGCAGAGGGCCGAAGGAAGAGATGGAGGGAGAGAGGAGAGCAGAGTGTGGAAGGGAGGGAGAGATGGAGGGAGAGAGGAGAAAACAGAAGTAGGGGAAAGGGAACAGTGGGTTAACAGCCTTGCTCAGGTACAGAGGAGAGCAGAGTGTGGAAGGGAGGGAGAGATCAGGAGATAAGAGAAAGCAGAAGTTGGGGAAAGGGAACAGTGGGTTAACAGCCTTGCTCAGGTACAGAGGAGAGCAGAGTGTGGAAGGGAGGGAGAGATGGAAGGAGAGAGGAGAAAGCAGAAGTAGGGGAAAGGGAACAGTGAGTTAACTGCCTTGCTCAGGTACAGAGGAGAGCAGAGTGTGGAAGGGAGGGAGAGATAGAAGGAGAGAGGAGAAAGCAGAAGTAGGGGAAAGGGAACAGTGGGTTAACTGCCTTGCTCAGGTACAGAGGAGAGCAGAGTGTGGAAGGGAGGGAGAGATGGAGGGAGAGAGGAGAAAGCAGAAGTAGGGGAAAGGGAACAGTGGGTTAACTGCCTTGCTCAGGTACAGAGGAGAGCAGAGTGTGGAAGGGAGGGAGAGATGGAGGGAGAGAGGAGAAAGCAGAAGTAGGGGAAAGGAAACAGTGGGTTAACTGACTTGCTCAGGTACAGAGGAGAGCAGAGTGTGGAAGGGAGGGAGAGATGGAGGGAGAGAGGAGAAAGCAGAAGTAGGGGAAATGAACAGTGGGTTAACAGCCTTGCTCAGGTACAGAGGAGAGCAGAGACAGAAAAAGGCATCACTGCTTCAGTGTCTTTTCTTTTCTTTTTGGTTTCTCCATCATGGTTCCCGGTATCCCTTCTGCTGTATGTAACAGTCTCTGGCTTTTAGAAAACATGTTTGCTCCTCTCAGCTGACAGCAAGTGTATCCCATAAACCTTAGCAGTTAGAATGTGCCCCTCCTTTTGGGTTAGTTGAGTTCTGATGTGTTTGATTGGACAGCAGTGAGAAAGGAAAAGGAGGGATGGGAATGCAGAGGGAGAGTAGAGAGAGGCAGAGAGGGAGAGTAGAGAGAGGCAGAGGGAGAGTAGATAGAGGTAGTGAGGGAGAGTAGAGAGAGGCAGAGAGGGAGAGTAGAGAGAGGCAGAGAGGGAGAGTAGAGAGAGGCAGAGGGAGAGTAGATAGAGGTAGTGAGGGAGAGTAGAGAGAGGTAGAGAGGGAGAGTAGAGAAAGGCAGAGGGGGAGAGTAGAGAAAGGCAGAGAGGGAGAGTAGAGAGAGGTAGAGGGAGAGTAGATAGAGGTAGTGAGGAGAGTGAGAGAGGTAGAGAGGGAGAGTAGAGAAAGGCAGAGAGGGAGAGTAGAGAGAGGCAGAGAGGAGAGTAGAGAGAGGTAGAGGGAGAGTAGATAGAGGTAGTGAGGGAGAGTAGAGAGAGGCAGAGAGGGAGAGTAGAGAGAGGCAGAGAGGGAGAGTAGAGAGAGGTAGTGAGGGAGAGTAGATAGAGGTAGTGAGGGAGAGTAGAGAGAGGTGGAGAGGGAGAGTAGAGAGAGGCAGAGAGGGAGAGTAGAGAGAGGCAGAGAGGGAGAGTAGAGAGAGGTAGAGGGAGAGTAGATAGAGGTAGTGAGGGAGAGTAGAGAGAGGTAGAGAGGGAGAGTAGAGAAAGGCAGAGAGGGAGAGTAGAGAGAGGCAGAGAGGGAGAGTAGAGAGTGGTAGAGGGAGAGTAGATAGAGGTAGTGAGGGAGAGTAGAGAGAGGTAGAGAGGGACAGTAGAGAAAGGCAGAGAGGGAGAGTAGATAGAGGTAGTGAGGGAGAGTAGAGAGAGGCAGAGAGGGAGAGTAGAGAGAGGCAGAGAGGGAGAGTAGAGAGAGGTAGAGGGAGAGTAGATAGAGGTAGTGAGGGAGAGTAGAGAGAGGTAGAGAGGGAGAGTAGAGAAAGGCAGAGGGGGAGAGTAGAGAAAGGCAGAGAGGGAGAGTAGAGAGAGGTAGAGGGAGAGTAGATAGAGGTAGTGAGGGAGAGTAGAGAGAGGTAGAGAGGGAGAGTAGAGAAAGGCAGAGAGGGAGAGTAGAGAGAGGCAGAGAGGGAGAGTAGAGAGAGGTAGAGGGAGAGTAGATAGAGGTAGTGAGGGAGAGTAGAGAGAGGCAGAGAGGGAGAGTAGAGAGAGGCAGAGAGGGAGAGTAGAGCGAGGTAGTGAGGGAGAGTAGATAGAGGTAGTGAGGGAGAGTAGAGAGAGGTGGAGAGGGAGAGTAGAGAGAGGCAGAGAGGGAGAGTAGAGAGAGGCAGAGAGGGAGAGTAGAGAGAGGTAGAGGGAGAGTAGATAGAGGTAGTGAGGGAGAGTAGAGAGAGGTAGAGAGGGAGAGTAGAGAAAGGCAGAGAGGGAGAGTAGAGAGAGGCAGAGAGGGAGAGTAGAGAGTGGTAGAGGGAGAGTAGATAGAGGTAGTGAGGGAGAGTAGAGAGAGGTAGAGAGGGAGAGTAGAGAAAGGCAGAGAGGGAGAGTAGAGAGAGGCAGAGAGGGAGAGTAGAGAGAGGCAGAGAGGGAGAGTAGAGAGAGGCAGAGAGGGAGAGTAGAGAGAGGGAGAGTACTCTCCCTTAGTAGTGAGGGAGAGTAGAGAGAGGTAGAGAGAGGCAGAGAGGGAGAGTTGATAGAGGTAGTGAGGGAGAGTAGAGAGAGGTAGAGAGAGGTAGAGAGGGAGAGTAGAGAGAGGCAGAGAGGGAGAGTAGATAGAGGTAGTGAGGGAGAGAGAGAGGGAGAGTAGAGAGAGGCAGAGAGGGAGAGTAGAGAGAGGTAGTGAGGGAGAATAGAGAGAGGTAGTGAGGGAGAGTAGAGAGAGGCAGAGAGGGAGAGTAGAGAGTGAGGGAGAGAGTAGAGAGAGGGAGAGTAGATAGAGGTAGTGAGGGAGAGTAGAGAGAGGTAGAGAGGTAGAGAGAGGCAGAGGCAGAGGGAGAGTAGAGAGAGGTAGAGAGGGAGAGTAGATAGAGGTAGTGAGGGAGAGTAGAGAGAGGCAGAGGGAGAGTAGAGAGAGGCAGAGGGAGAGTAGATAGAGGTAGTGAGGGAGAGTAGAGAGAGGCAGAGCGGGAGAGTAGAGAGAGGCAGAGGGGAGAGTAGATAGAGGTAGTGAGGGAGAGTAGATAGAGGTAGTGAGGGAGAGTAGAGAGAGGTAGAGAGAGCTAGAGAGGGAGAGTAGAGAGAGGTAGAGAGGGAGAGTAGAGGGAGAGTAGAGAGAGGTGGGGAGGGAGAGTAGATAGAGGTAGAGGGGGAGTAGAGAGAGATAGAGGGGGAGAGTAGATAGAGGTAGAGGGAGAGTAGAGAGAGGTAGGGGAGAGTAGATAGATTTAGAGGGAGAGTAGAGAGAGGTAGAACATCTTGGCCATGTTCTGTTATAATCTCCACCTGGCACAGCCAGAAGAGGACTGGCCACCCCACATAGCCTGGTTCCTCTCTAGGTTTCTTCCTAGGTTTTGGCCTTTCTAGGGAGTTTTTCCTAGCCACCGTGCTTCTACACCTGCATTGCTTGCTGTTTGGGGTTTTAGGCTGGGTTTCTGTACAGCACTTTGAGATATCAGCTGATGTACGAAGGGCTATATAAATACATTTGATTTTATTTTATTTTATTTGCGTAGATAGGGGGAGAGTAGAGAGAGGTAGAGGGAGAGAGTAGATAGGGGGAGAGTAGATAGAGGGAGAGTAGATAGAGGGAGAGTAGATAGAGGTAGAGGGAGAGTAGATAGAGGTAGAGGGATAGTAGAGAGAGGTAGAGGGGGAGAGTAGATAGAGGTAGAGGGGGAGAGTAGATAGAGGTAGAGGGAGAGTAGAGGGAGAGAGTAGATAGGGGACAGTAGATAGGGGGAGAGTGTAGAGAGGGAGAGTAGATAGTGGTAGTGATGGAGAGTAGATAGAAGTAGTGAGGGAGAGTAGATAGAGGTAGTGAGGGAGAGTAGATAGAGGTAGTGAGGGAGAGTAGATAGAGGTAGTGAGGGAGAGTAGATAGAGGGAGAGTAGATAGAGGTAGAGAGGGAGAGTAGAGAGAGGTGGGGAGGGAGAGTAGAGGGAGATTAGAGGGAGGTAGAGAGGGAGAGTAGAGACACGTAGAGAGTTAGAGAGGGAGAGCAGAGAGAGGGAGAGCAGGAGAGCAGAGACAGGTAGAGAGGGAGATACTGTAGGTGAAAGGTAGAGGGGGAGAGCAGAGAGAGGAAGTTGGTAGCAGGGAGAGAGAGTGCAGAGAAAGAGTAGTAGAGAGAGAAACAAGAGAGAGATGAGGGAGAGAGAGCAGTAGAGGGAGAAATTATAGAAAAATGGGGGAGAGAGCAGAGAGAGTAGTAGAGAAACGAGAGAGGGAGAGAGAGATTGGGAGAGAGAGAGCAGGGGAGAGAGAAGCGAGAGAGAGAGAGGTAGCAGATGGGAGAGAAAGAGAGAGGGGAGATAAAGAGGATGTAAAGAGAGAGAGGTGATAGAAAACATGTGCTGAAGGTGTGAGACACTAATACCAGAGAGTGAGAGAAACTCTACTGAAGGTCATGCATTATTCTCTTATAACCCATTGGGTTTTTGTTCTTTTTGATAGAAAGAGGCAATAATTATATCGTCCCTGACTTCTTAAACTCGCTTTGTCTCCCTCGCCCTCTTTTCATCATATTTCCCTCCATATTTCACTCTCTTTGTGTCTGGTTGTGATCTGGTATCATGGTTTATCCTTCATTAGATATTTGGTACTTGACAAGTTCTTCTTTCTGAGTGGTAATCATGTTAGGGATGCTAGCAGACTGGCTTAAAGACTGGCTCAAAGACTGGTTAAAGACTGGCTCAAAGACTGGCTTAAAGACTGGCTCAAAGACTGGTTAAAGACTGGCTCAAAGACTGGCTTAAAGACTGGTTTACATAACACAACCAAGCGGGAGAGAAAGAGAGAGAGAGACCGAGGCTCCTTTGAGCTTTTTCAATTAAAGACTCATTATTTTCCTCAGTCTACCGGGTGACGGCGGCGTCTTGAGTTGCAGATGCGTGGCTCAGTTGGTACAGCATGGCGCTTGCAACACCAGGGTTGTGGGTTTGATTCCCTTGGGTGACTAGTACTGAAAAAATTATGAAAATGTACGCACTCACTACTGTAAATGGATCTAGATAATATTGTTTGCTAAATGACTTTTAATGAGTGGAGAGGAGGATGTTAAAGAGAGAGGGATGACAGAGAAGAGAAGATGGGGCAGTTTATCCATTCTACAAAATAAAAGCAGGCCTCTTGGGTCTTTCTCTCTAGCACTGACTAATAAATAGTCATAATTATAGGTTGTATATACAATGGTGTTTGTTGTTCACTGGTTGCCCTTTTCTTGTGGCAACAGGTCACACATCTTGTAACAAATCTTGACCTGTTGTCACAAAAAAAGATCCCGCTCTCTCTCTATCTCTCACTCCTTCTCAATTCAATTCAATTTCAATGTAAGGGCTTTATTGGCATGGGAAACATGTTAAAATTGCCAAACGCAAGATCTTTCCCTCTCTCTCTCTCTCTCTCTCTCTCTCTCTCTCTCTCTCTCTCTCTCTCGCTCTCTGACAGACACTCTCATTGCCAAAGCAAGTGAAGTAGATAATATACAAAGGTTAAATAAACAATTAAAATGAACTGTAAACATTACACTCACAGAAGTTCCAAAATAATAAAGACATTACAAATGTCATATTGTGTACAAAAAGGGATAATAAATAAACATAAATATGGGTTGTAGCTCAGTCTCCACCTCATTTTGTGGGCAGTGAGCACATAGCCTGTCTTCTCTTGAGAGCCATATCTGCCTACGGCGGCCTTTCTCAATAGCAAGGCTATACTCACTGAGTCTGTACATAGTCAAAGCTTTCCTTATTTTTTATTTATTTCACCTTTATTTAACCAGGTAGGCTAGTTGAGAACAAGTTCTCATTTGCAACTGCGACCTGGCCAAGATAAAGCATAGCAGTGTGAACAGACAACACAGAGTTACACATGGAGTAAACAATTAACAAGTCAATAACACAGTAGAAAAAAATGGGCAGTCTACATACAATGTGTGCAAAAGGCATGAGGTAGGCGAATAATACAATTTTGCAGATTAACACTGGAGTGATAAATGATCAGATGGTCATGTACAGGTAGAGATATTGGTGTGCAAAAAAGTAAATAAATAAAAAACAGTATAAAAACAGTATGGGAATAATGTAGGTGAAAATGGGTGGGCTATTTACCAATAGACTATGTACAGCTGCAGCGATCGGTTAGCTGCTCGGATAGCTGATGTTTGAAGTTGGTGAGGGAGATAAAAGTCTCCAACTTCAGCGATTTTTGCAGTTCGTTCCAGTCACAGGCAGCAGAGTACTGGAACGAAAGGCGGCCAAATGAGGTGTTGGCTTTAGGGATGATCAGTGAGATACACCTGCTGGAGCACGTGCTACGGATGGGTGTTGCCATCGTGACCAGTGAACTGAGATAAGGCGGAGCTTTACCTAGCATGGACTTGTAGATGACCTGGAGCCAGTGGGTCTGGCGACGAATATGTAGCGAGGGCCAGCCGACTAGAGCATACAAGTCGCAGTGGTGGGTGGTATAAGGTGCTTTGGTGACAAAACGGATGGCACTGTGATAGACTGCATCCAGTTTGCTGAGTAGAGTGTTGGAAGCCATTTTGTAGATGACATCGCCAAGTCGAGGATCGGTAGGATAGTCAGTTTTACTAGGGTAAGCTTGGCGGCGTGAGTGAAGGAGGCTTTGTTGCGGAATAGAAAGCCGACTCTTGATTTGATTTTCGATTGGAGATGTTTGATGTGAGTCTGGAAGGAGAGTTTGCAGTCTAGCCAGACACCTAGGTACTTATAGATGTCCACATATTCAAGGTCGGAACCATCCAGGGTGGTGATGCTAGTCGGGCATGCGGGTGCAGGCAGCGATCGGTTGAAAAGCATGCATTTGGTTTTACTCGCGTTTAAGAGCAGTTGGAGGCCACGGAAGGAGTGCTGTATGGCATTGAAGCTCGTTTGGAGGTTAGATAGCACAGTGTCCAATGACGGGCCGAAAGTATATAGAATGGTGTCGTCTGCGTAGAGGTGGATCAGGGAATCGCCCGCAGCAAGAGCAACATCATTGATATATACAGAGAAAAGAGTCGGCCCGAGAATTGAACCCTGTGGCACCCCCATAGAGACTGCCAGAGGACCGGACAGCATGCCCTCCGATTTGACACACTGAACTCTGTCTGCAAAGTAATTGGTGAACCAGGCAAGGCAGTCATCCGAAAAACCGAGGCTATTGAGTCTGCCGATAAGAATATGGTGATTGACAGAGTCGAAAGCCTTGGCGAGGTCGATGAAGACGGCTGCACAGTACTGTCTTTTATCGATGGCGGTTATATGATATCGTTTAGTACCTTGAGCGTGGCTGAGGTGCACCCGTGACCGGCTCGGAAACCAGATTGCACAGCGGAGAAGGTACGGTGGGATTCGAGATGGTCAGTGACCTGTTTGTTGACTTGGCTTTCGAAGACCTTAGATAGGCAGGGCAGGATGGATATAGGTCTATAGCAGTTTGGGTCCAGGGTGTCTCCCCCTTTGAAGAGGGGGATGACTGCGGCAGCTTTCCAATCCTTGGGGATCTCAGACGATATGAAAGAGAGGTTGAACAGGCTGGTAATAGGGGTTGCGACAATGGCGGCAGATAGTTTCAGAAATAGAGGGTCCAGATTGTCAAGCCCAGCTGATTTGTACGGGTCCAGGTTTTGCAGCTCTTTCAGAACATCTGCTATCTGGATTTGGGTAAAGGAGAACCTGGAGAGGCTTGGGCGAGGAGCTGCGGGGGGGGCGGAGCTGTTGGCCGAGGTTGGAGTAGCCAGGCGGAAGGCATGGCCAGCCGTTGAGAAGTGCTTATTGAAGTTTTCGATAATCATGGATTTATCGGTGGAGACCGTGTTACCTAGCCTCAGTGCAGTGGGCAGCTGGGAGGAGGTGCTCTTGTTCTCCATGGACTTCACAGTGTCCCAGAACTTTTTGGAGTTGGAGCTACAAGATGCAAACTTCTGCCTGAAGAAGCTGGCCTTAGGTTTCCTGACTGACTGCGTGTATTGGTTCCTGACTTCCCTGAACAGTTGCATATCACAGGGGCTATTCGATGCTATTGCAGTCCGCCACAGGATGTTTTTGTGCTGGTCGAGGGCAGTCAGGTCTGGAGTGAACCAAGGGCTGTATCTGTTCTTGGTTCTGCATCTTTTGAACGGAGCATGCTTGTCTAAAATGGTGAGGAAGTTACTTTTAAAGAATGACCAGGCATCCTCAACTGACGGGATGAGGTCAATGTCCTTCCAGGATACCCGGGCCAGGTCGATTAGAAAGGCCTGCTCACAGAAGTGTTTTAGGGAGCGTTTGACAGTGATGAGGGGTGGTCGTTTGACTGCGGCTCCGTGGCGGATACAGGCAATGAGGCAGTGATCGCTGAGATCCTGGTTGAAGACAGCGGAGGTGTATTTGGAGGGCCAGTTGGTCAGGATGACGCCTATGAGGGTGCCCTTGTTTACAGAGTTAGGGTTGTACCTGGTGGGTTCCTTGATGATTTGAGTGAGATTGAGGGCATCTAGCTTTCATTGTAGGACTGCCGGGGTGTTAAGCATATCCCAGTTTAGGTCACCTAACAGAACAAACTCTGAAGCTAGATGGGGGGCGATCAATTCACAAACGGCAAGGACATCAGGGTTAGCAGAGTGTGCTAAAGCAGTGAATAAAACAAACTTAGGGAGGAGGCTTCTGATGTTGACATGCATAAAACCAAGGCTTTTTCGATCACAGAAGTCAACAAATGAGGGTACCTGGGGACATGCAGGGCCTGGGTTTACCTCCACATCACCCGCGGAACAGAGAAGGAGTAGTATGAGGGTGCGGCTAAAGGCTATCAAAACTGGTCGCCTAGAGCGTTGGGGGCAGAGGATAAGAGGAGCAGGTTTCTGGGCATGGTAGAATATATTCAGGGCATAATGCGCAGACAGGGGTATGGTGGGGTGCGGGTACAGCGGAGGTAAGCCCAGGCACTGGGTGATGATGAGAGAGGTTGTATCTCTGGACATGCTGGTTGTAATGGGTGAGGTCACCGCATGTGTGGGAGGTGGGACAAAGGAGGTAACAGGGGTATGCAGAGTGGATCTAGGGGCTCCATTGTGAACTAAAACAATGATAACTAACCTGAACAACAGTATACAAGGCATATTGACATTTGAGAGAGACATACAGCGAGGCATACAGTAATCACAGGTGTTGAATTTGGAAAGCTAGCTAAAAACAGTAGGCGAGGCTAATTAGCTAGCACAACAAACAGCAGGTAAAATGGCGTTGACTAGGCAACGGGGCCGACAGGTAAAACAAACAAGCAGAATAGAGTACCGTGATTAATGGACAGTCCAGCGTGCGTCAGCTATGTAGCCAAGAGATCAGTGTCCAGGGGGCAGCGGTGGATGGGCAGGGAAGCTGGGCTGGCGAGTGTTATCCAGGTTTTTAAAAAACTAACAATGACTAATTAGCTTGTAGCTAGTTAGCTGGTTAGCGTCTGGAGGTTCTTGAGTGTGTCATAAAAATAAAAATAAAATTAAAAGTAATAGCGATTCCGTATCACATTGGGTGAGGCAGGTTTCCGGAAGGTATAAACAAATTAAAAATCAAAAAGAGATAGAAAGTAAATGGGTTCAGAGAGTGATTGGGACGCGGTGGTTCAGACGGTTAGCAGGCCTGTGCTAACAAGCTAACAGTTCGTAGGCCCGGGCTAGACAAGGTAGCAGTTAGCGGACCGGAGCTTGACAAGCTAGCCGTTAGCAGGCCGAATTAGCAAGCAGGGAGATAGCGAGGGCTAGAGAGTTAACCTTTGGGGGACGTCGCGATGGGGTGAGTCTGTTTATTCCTCTTCATGCGGTGACATCGACAGACCGGTCGTGGGCCCGGGTAATTGTAGCCCAGGAGTATGCTACAGGTGTTCTAGTACGCTAGGTGAGCTGGAGACACAGCGATTCAGAAAGCTCGCGGGCCTTGGCCAGCAGATGGATCTTTGGCGATGTCGCAACGGAAAAGCCTGTTGAAACCACCTCGGACGATTACGTCGGCGGACCAGTCGTGATGGATCGGCGGGGCTCCGTGTCGGCAGTAGAGGGTATTGTTGGACCTCTTCGGCTAGTCGGGAGATGGGCTTAGCTCGAGGCTAGCTCAAGGCTAACTGGTGCCACTCGGAATGCAGCTAGCTAGTTGCGATGATCCGGTGTAAAGGTTCAGCGCTTGCGGTAGGATTCCGGAGATGTGGTAGAGAAAAAGCAGTCTGATATGCTCTGGGTTGATGTCGCGCTGGTGTCCTAGTTAGCTTTGAAGACCGCTAGCAGTGGCTAGCTACTAGCTAGTAGCTAGTTAGCTGGCTAGCTTCTGATGAGGGTTCCGGTTCTAAAGTATAGAAAAAGCAGATTCGTACCGCGTTGGGTGATGCGGGTTGCAGGAGAGTATATTCAGAGTATATTCAGCCTGTAGTTGGAAAGTGAGATTAAAATATGTACGAAATGTATACAGAAAAGAAAAAAAACACGAGGAAAACTATATTTACACTATATTTACACCAGACAGGACGGGACAAGACAAACACACGTCCGACTGCTACGCCATCTCGTCCTTAAGTTTGGGTCAGTCACATTGGTCAGGTATTCTGCCACTGTGTACTCTCTGTTTAGGGCCAAATAACATTCTAGTTTGCTCTGTTTTTTTTGTAAATTCATTCCAATGTGTCAAGCAATTATCTTTTTGTTTTCTCATTATTTGGTTGGATCTAATTGCTCTCCTGGGGCTCTGTGGGGTGTGTTTGTGTTTGTGAACAGAGCCCCAGGACCAGCTTGCTTAGGTGGCTCTTCTCCAGGTTCATCTCTCTGTAGGTGACGGCTTTGTTATGGAAGGTTTGGGAATCACTTCCTTTTAGGTGGTTGTAGAATTTAACGTCTCGTTTCTGGATTTTGATAATTAGCGAGTATCGGCCTATTTCTGCTCTGCATGCATTCTTTGGTGATTTACGTTGTACACAGAATATATTTTTACAGATTTCTGCATGCAGAGTCTCAGTTTGGTGTCTGTCCCATATCTCTCTCTCTCTCTCTCTCGCTCTCTCTCTCATGCTTTATCGCCCACACTCTCTCGCGCTCTCTCTCATTCTTTATATCTCTCTCTCTCTCTCTCATTCTTTATCTCTCTCTCTCTCTCTCTCTCATTCTTTATATCTCTCTCTCTCTCTCTCTCTCTCTCATTCTTTATATCTCTCTCTCTCTCTCTCTCTCTCATTCTTTATATCTCTCTCTCTCTCTCTCTCTCTCTCTCTCTCTCATTGTTTATCGCCCACACTCTCTCGCGCTCTCTCTCATTCTTTATCTCTCTCTCTCTCTCTCTCTCTCTCTCTCTCTCTCATTCTTTATCTCTCTCTCTCTCTCTCTCTCTCATTCTTTATCTCTCTCTCTCTCTCTCTCTCATTCTTTATCTCTCTCTCTCTCTCTCTCTCTCTCTCTCTCTCTCTCTCTCTCATTCTTTATCTCTCTCTCATTCTTCTCTCTCTCTCTCTCTCTCATTCTTTATCTCTCTCTCTCTCTCTCTCGCTCTCTCTCATTCTTTATCTCTCTCTCTCTCTCTCTCTCTCTCTCTCTCTCTCTCTCTCTCTCTCTCGGTGCATGCTGGGTGTTTTTGGAGTTTGAGTGTTTGGTGTGGAAAGCTCTATCCTAACTAACTTTCTTGATTATTTTCTTTACATGTTATTTTCTATGGTGGAGGGTTAATGCAATATTTGTTTTTAGCCGTATCCAAAGTTTTTTTCAAAGTTAGGGTGGAAGAGGACAGAGTAACTTTCCGGGGGGGTGGAAGGTGTAGTGTGCGCAATGGCTTCTCAGCCTAGCGCGGAGGAGACGCTGTCGATACAGCATGGATTCAGGTGTGTTCCTGAGAACGGAGTTAAGGTGGAGGAGGTTCTGCTCGCGGTCGGTGAACAGGTAGGAGCTGAGTTTATACATTCTGCTTCTAGAATGAACAAAGCTGTGGTTGTGTTCATGAAAAGGGCAAATTTGGTCGGTAGGCTAATTGCTAGCGGAATATTTGTAAGGGATGTGTTGGTGTCAATTTCACCTGTCTCTACCCCTTCAACAAGAGTTGTAGTTGCAAATTTGCCTCCATTTATTACGGACGATCAAATTAGGAAAGAGCTGAGTCGTTTTGGTAAGTTTGCTAGCGGTTTCCGTGTACTGTCAGCAGGTTTTCAGGCAGATGCCGTTAAGCACGTTGTTTCGTTCAGGAGGCAAGTGTTTATGTTTCTGAACAATAATGAGCAACAGCTAAATGTGCATTTTAAAGTGAGGCATGGGGAGGGGCTCTATGCAGGTTTTGCCAGCACAGATAGTCTACGGTGTTTTGAATGTGGGGTTTTGGGGCACAAGAGCTTTGCGTGCCCACATAAAGGCCATAGACGGAGTGAGGGTGCAAGTGGGGGAAATCGAGGTCAAAATGCAGGGGGTAAGGAGATGCAGACAGCAGAGGCTGGGCCTAGTCAGTCTAGAGATGGTGGTGTAGATGAGGCTGGGTCTAGTCAGGCTAGAGATGGTGGAGAAGCAGAGGCTGGGTCTAGTCAGGCTAGAGATGGTGGAGTAGCTGAGGCTGGGCCTAGACATGCTATGGAGGGTGGTGCAGATGATGCTGGGCCTAGTCATGCTATGGAGGGTGGTGTAGCTGAGGCTGGCCCTAGTCATGCTATGGAGGGTGGTGCAGATGATACTGCGTCTAGTCAGGTTATTCTAGTGGATGAGGAGAGTATAGTGGGGAAGTGTAAGAGATTAGGGGGGGAGGAGGAGGGTGTCAAGAGGAAAAGGAAAAAGGATGTGGACAAAGGTACCATGGAAATGTTGCCTGTTGCTGTGGGTGAGGCCCTAACCAGAGAGAAAGAGCAGGTGGTCAGGGTGGGAGATAGAGAAGAGGAGGAAAGTGAGTCTGAGGAAGAGGATGAGGAGTTATTTTTTTCAGACTCCTCTTCAATTGGCCCGGAGCTGACAGCCAGTCAACCAGAGGGGTCTAAGTACACGTTGAGAGAACTGACAAGGTTCCTGAATGAGACTAAGGGGAAAAAGTTAATCTTGAGACTTTTTTCCTGATCCTAGAAAGTTTGTAAGATCAGTACAACATGCTATGAGAAATGAGGGGCATGGTGTCCTCTCACCCAGGAAACGGTTTAGGTTGAGGAAGTGGGTCACAACAGTGCGTAAAGGTTTACCTTCAGACACTGTTTAAATGTTTAATTTCTTACTGACACTGGGGCTTTTTGAGCTTTGCTATTGGTCTATTTCTCTGCTGGCTTTTCTCCCACTTCTTATAGAGACTCTTCGGGTAGGCTCGCTCAATATAAATGGCGCCAGAGATGCGGGAAAGAGGAGTGTGTTGGGTGAATATGTAAAACAAAAAAAAGTACAGGTGTTGTTTCTGCAGGAGACGCATAGTGATGTGGTGAATGAAGTTGATTGGGGGCTCTGGTGGAAAGGGGCAAGTGTGTTGAGCCATGGGACAAATCTTAGTGCAGGGGTGGCAGTCCTTTTTGCACCGGGTCTGGCTGTAAAAATTTGCTCCTCAAAGGAGGTGTGTAGGGGTAGGTTGCTTGTTGTTAAAGCAGAAATTAACAACATGGTTTTTGTCTTTATAAATGTGTATGCGCCTAACACAGGGAGAGAAAGAGGGGTTCTATTTGGGAGTCTTAGACAGGAACTCTCACAAGTAGCGCCTGAGGAGATGCTGGTGATCGGAGGTGACTGGAACTGTACAATGGATTTTACAAAAGACAGAAATGGGGAAGAGCCTCATTCAGTGTCAGTGGGAGTGTTAAGGGACATCTTTAATCAGTTTGACCTAGTGGATGTTTGGAGAACTAAACATCCAAACATAAGACAGTATACGTGGGTGAAGGTTTTTGGGGCTAGGGTGAGTGCAGCTCGACTTGATCGTTTTTACATGTCCAGGAATCAGAGCAATAGGCTGCTGGGTGCTACCATTCTACCAGTGGGGTTTTCGGATCACCACATAACCATGGCTCGGCTGTCTATTTCACCAGGGCCCCGGCAGGCATCTTATTGGAAGTTCAATGTAAAGCTCTTACAAGATGCCACTTTTTGCTCAGGTTTCCAGACTTTTTGGGAAAGATGGGGGCAGCGAAGAGAGTCAATGGTGGGATGTGGGGAAAGTGCAAATTCGGCTTTTCTGTCAACAGTACACAGCTCTCTCATCCTCAGAGGCTAGGAGAGTATTGGGGGAACTAGAGCGGTGTATTAGTGAGATGGAGGTAGAGATGGTGGGGCAAGGCAATGTAGGCCTCCAGGCTAACTTAGCCGAATTACGTAGGGACCTGGGCAGTTTTTTCCAGGTTAAAGCAAAGGGAGCACTTGTAAGAGCTAGGTTCTCCATGCTCAAGGAGATGGATGCTCCCAGCTCCTTCTTCTTTGGTTTGGAAAGACAGAGCAGTGAAGCCAAGGGTATGCATTGTCTACGGCTGTCTGATAGGCGGGTGACCTCTGTGGTGGGGAGATGCGGGAGCGGACTGTGGAGTTTTATACTGAATTGTATAGGGCAGAAATGTGTGATCCTATGTGTGCTCAGGTCTTGTTCGCAGGACTCCCTAAGCTCTCTCGGGCACAGAGGGATGAAATGGACATTCCTCTGTTGTCACATGAACTGGCAGAGGCAGTAACCCAGATGTCCCCGGTCGTGCACCCGGGGTCGATGGACTTCCAGTGGAATTTTACAAAAAATTCTGGGGAACAATTGGACAGGATTTCTTTTGCGTGTTGCGTGAATGCGTCGGGGTAGGAGAGTTGCCGATGAGCTGCCGTCGGGCGGCTCTGACTCTCCTGCCCAAAAAAGGGGACTTGTGTGAACTTAAGAACTGGAGGCCTGTGGCATTACTCTGTGCGGACTACAAGATTTTTGCCAAGGTCCTCTCTAACAGACTGAAGTCCCATCTGGACTCTATAATACACAAGGACCAGACATATTGTGTACCGGGACGCTCAATCACGGACAACTTGTTCTTGATTAGGGACATGTTGGACTTGTCGAGAGGTTCTAATGTGAACTTTGGACTGGTCTCTTTAGATCAAGAGAAGGCTTTTGATAGAGTGGATCATGAGTATCTGTTTAATGTGATGTCTGTGTTTGGGTTTGGGAAGAGTTTTGTGACCTGTGTGAAGCTGTTGTATGCTGGGGCGTCATGTATGGTTAAGGTGGGAGAGGGGCTCAGTAGGCCAGTCTGGGTGAGACGGGGGATTAGACAAGGATGCCCTCTATCTGGGCAGCTGTACACACTAGCCATTGAGCCTTTTTAGGACTGCTACGCAGGAGACTGCGGGGAGTGTGCTGGACAGGCATGGATGTGGTGACAGGAATAGCAGTCTCAGCATATGCAGATGATGTTTCTGTGATGGTCAGGGATGGGCAAGATATGCAGGAACTAGAGACCAGTCTGAAGGTGTACGAGGGAGCTTCATCAGCTAAGGTAAACTGGGGAAAGAGCAAAGCTCTGTTATGTGGGGCATGGGGGATAGGGCTCCTCCTCTGCTTCCAGGGGTTTGCAGTGGGGTTGTGAAGGGCTTAAAGTGTTGGGGGTGTACCTGGGCTCGGAGAGGTGGGTCAGCAAGAACTGGGAGGGGCTGTCACAGGCAGTGGTGTCAAGACTGGCCAGGTGGAGGTGGCTCCTGTCCCAAGTGTCATATAGAGGGAGGGTGCTGATAATCAACAACCTGGTGGCATCTTCCTTGTGGCATAAACTGGCTGTCCTCAACCCCCCCGCCGGTCTGCTTGCAGACCTGCAACGCAAGCTGGTGGACTTCTTTTGGTCGGGACATCACTGGCTGAAGGCAGCAGTTTTGTACATGACCGTCCACGAAGGAGGACAGGGCCTGGTGGAACTGGAGAGCAGGATGGCTGCTTTCCGACTAAAGGCGGTGCAGAGACTGCTGTACCACACTGATGTTGGCTCTCTCTCTCCTGGCAGCTGCTAAGGCCCACACGAGAAGGGGGTGTGGAGCCTGGGCAGTGGGTGTGGGAGGAGCCTATCTTCCACAACCCAGCCATCCCTTTGAGATCGGTTCAGTCGGCCAACCTGCAGAGGCAACTGATGGCAGGGGGTTTACAAAGGCTGGGTGACCTGAGACTGCTGGGAGAGGAGGGGTGGAAAACCCCGGAGGTCTTGGCGCAACAAACAGGAATAACGTCTCTTAGGCTGCTGGAGAGATTCCTGGAGGAGGTCCAGGAGGCACTGTCTGAGCCGGTAAGGGGGTGTTTGAGAGGCCAAAGGGAGAGGGGCCACCAATGTTCCCGCCACTGCAGGTGACGGCAGAGACTGGAGACTGGCAAGGGGTCTGGAGGACTTGTTAGATTTTAAAACTCTGAGCCTGGGGAGTTTGAGGGGGTGGGAGGTAAAGCCCTCTACAACCTCTGTGTTAAGGTTAGGAGCATTAGAAGCCTAACAGGAGTGAAGGCACATCAGTGGCAGGGGGTATGTGGGGCGGAGAGTATGGTGGGTTTTAGATGGAGGGCGCTCTACAAACCCCCAGTACCAAAGAGGTCAGGGGACCTCCAGTGGAGGGTTCTTCATGGAGCCCTGGCCACTAACAGCTGGTTGGCACGGGTTGATCCGGGAATTGGGCAGGGGTGTCCTTTCTGTCAAATGAAAGAAACTGTAATTCATGTGTTTTCTGTGTGCACCAGGTTAATGCCATTAATGTCTCTGTTGGAATGTCTGTGTGACAGGTTGGGGGTGGTTTTGCTGTTGGGATGTTTATAATGGGATACAGGTATTCGAGTAAGGAGAAAGAAAAATGTGTTTTGTTGAATTTTCTGTTTGCTCAGGCAAAGTTAGCTATTTGGCTAACAAGGAGGAACAGGGTCAAAGGTGGGGGATAACAGACCCTTTACTACTGTTTAATGGGATGGTCTCTGTGCGCCTTAGGGTTGAGTTTGAGTTCTATAAAATGATCAAATGTGTGGAGATGTTTGAGGAGATATGGTGTGTTGGGGGGGCTGTCTGTATTGCTGGGGAAGATGTTTTGGATATACGGTTGTAGGAGAGGTTTTTTGTGTATGGTGATTTGTACAGGATATATTTTTATTTTTTTATTTTAGGAGTGGGGGTGAGTTTTAAATGAATTGAGAATGTTTCAATAAAGAAAGACCAAAAGTCAAAAGTCTCTCTCTGTCCCTCTCTCTCTCATTCTCTCTCTCTCTCTCTCTCTCTCTCTCTCTCTCTCTCTCTCTCTCTCTCTCTCTCTCTCTCATTCTTTATCTCTCTCTCTCTCTCTCTCTCTCTCTCTCTTTCTCTCTCTCTCTCTCTCTGTCTCTCTCTCTGTCTCTCTCTCTCTCTCTCTGTCTCTCTCTGTCTCTTTCTCTGTCTCTCTCTCTCTCTCTCTCTCTCTCTCTCTCTCTCTCTCTCTCTCTCTCTCTGTCTCTGTCTCTCTGTCTCTTTCTCTCTCTCTCTCTCTCTCTCTCTCTCTCTCTCTCTCTGTCTCTCTCTCTCTCTCTCTGTCTCTCTCTCTGTCTCTCTCTCTCTCTCTGTCTCTCTCTGTCTCTCTCTCTCTCTCTCTCTCTCTCTGTCTCTCTCTCTCTCTGTCTCTTTCTCTGTCTCTCTCTCTCTGTCTCGCTCTCTCTCTCTCTCTGTCTCTCTCTGTCTCTTTCTCTGTCTCTCTCTCTGTCTCTCTCTCTCTCTCTCTCTCTCTCTCTCTCTCTCTCTCTCTCTCTCTCTCTGTCTCTCTCTCTGTCTCTCTCTCTCTGTCTCGCTCTCAATTCAATTCAAAGGGCTTTATTGGCATGGGAAATATACACTACATGACCAAAAGTATGTGGGCACCTGCTCATCGAACATTTCATTCCAAAATCATGGGCATTAATATAGAGTTAGTCCCCCCTTTGCTGCTTTAACAGCCTCTACTCTTCTGGGAAGGATTTTCACGACATGTTGGAACATTGCTGCAGGGACTTGCTTCCATTCAGCCACAAGAGCATTAGTGATAAACTTTACATTTGGCACTATGCATTTGTGCAGGTATCGTTCTCCTGACATCCGCCAAACCCAGATTGGTCTGTCAGACTACCAGCATGATTCATCCCTCCAGAGAATGCATTTCCACTGCTCCAGAGTTCAATTGTGTCAAGCATTACACCACTACTGTTGACACTTGGCATTGCCCATGGTGATTTTGTGCGCGGCTGCTTGGCCATGGAAACACATTTCATGAAGTTCCTGACGGACAGTTTCCAGAGGCATTTTGGAACTCGGTAGTGAATGTTGCAACTGAGGACAGACGTGCTTCAGCACTCGCCGGTCCCCTTCTGAGAGCTGCGTGGCCAACCTCTTCGCGGCTGAGTCGTTGTGGCACCTAGACATTTCCACTTCACAATAACAGCACTTACAGTTGACTGGGGAGCTCTAGCAGTGCAGAAATTTGACGAACTGACTTGTGGAAAGGTGAAAGTCACTGAGCTTTTCAGTATAAAAAAGTTTAGAGAAGTGGTTTATCCATACATCTCCATTTTGGATAGATAACTCTTTGTGTTTTTGTTTGTTTAGAGTTTTCCAATTTTCCCAAAAGTAGTTAGATTCTATGGATTCTTCAATAACATTGAGCTGATTTCTGACGTGCTGTTCCTACTTTTTCCTAGTGTGTTTCTGTATTGTTTTAGTGATTCACCATTCTACTGCCAAGTACAAATGTTCACTGTCACGGTGAAATATTTTGTCAAGGAAGTTGTTTAAAAGGGATTGAATTTGTTTTTGCCTAATCATTTTTAGTAGGTTTCTACCCTACATTCCTTCCATCTATAGCATTTCTTTATGTTACTCAGTTCCTTTGGCTTTGATGCCTCCTGATTGAGTATTGCTCTGTTCAAGTAGACTGTGATTTTGCTGTGGGGTGTCAGTGGGCTGACTGTGAACGCTCTGAGAGACTCTGGGTTGAGGTCTGTAATAAAGTAGTCTACAGTACTACTGCTAATGAATGAGCTGTAGGTGTACCTGCAGTAGGAGTCTCCCTGAAGCCTACCATTGACTATGGTAAGTGTTTGCCCCCCTGTAGGCTGACAGTGTCAGGTTCTTGTCCAGTTCTGGCTCTACGTTGCCACAGACTAGTACATGTCCCTGGGCCTGGAAATGGTTGATCTACCCCCTAATATGGAGAAGGTGTCATCATTCATTTATGGGGATTCTATTGGGGGGATATACAGTAGGTAGCACAAATTGGGACATTTTTCTCTGTTGAGATCATTTCTAGTCAGATGTAAAAAAAATAATAATAATAATAATAATAATCCTGTTTTGTCTATTTCAATAGAGTGGGTTAGGTCTGCTCTATATCACATGCATATACCACCCGAGTCTTCCCTTTTCACACCTGGTAGTTTAGTGGATGGGACTACCAGCTCTCTGTAACCTAGAGGGCAACCAGTTGGTCCGTCTCATCTATATCATGGTTCTTATAGGATTACAATGTCTGTATTTCCAATCTTTGATGAAGTCTGGGTTCCTGCTCTTCAGGCCAAAGGCAGATGACCTCAAAACGTGTATATTCCAGGATGAGATAGTAAAAGCTTTGTGTTCCGTTGTTGTTTAGGCTCAGCCCATTACTGTACATGTGAGCAGAGCATGTGATGCATACCTCTTAGGTTGCAGCTTGGGAAAGGGGCATACCTAGTCAGTTGTACAACTGAATGCATTCAACTGAAATATGTTTTTGGCATTTAACCCAACCTCTCTGAATCAGAGAGGTGCAGGGAGTTCCGTAATCATCATCATCGGGGAACAGTGGGTGAACTGCCTTGGCTCAGGTGCAGAATTCTAGATGTATTATCTTATCAGCTCAGGGATTCAATCCAGCAACCTTTTGATTACTGGCCCGACACTCCTACCCACCAGGCTACCTGCCACCCCTTTGTCCAATGGTCACTGAACAAATGACGAAGAAGAATGGCATACGCCTGCAGCAGTAACACTCCAAATGAATGGCTCAGAAATAATCCATTCTTTTTAACACACTTGAATCATTATACTCAGGTAGGCCAAATGACCTTTTTTACAGAATAGCGTTACAGAATTTGCAATTCCTTATGTGGAAACATTGCTACTACAACATGTTAACACCACATTTTCACATGTTAGGAGATACAGTGGCTTGCAAAGGTATTCACCACATTGGCATTTTTCCTATTTTGTTGCCTCACAACATGGAGGGGGTTTGTGGGGGGTTTATGTCATTGAATTTACAACATGCCTACCACTTTGAAGATGCAAAATATTTTTTTATTGTGAAACAAACAAGAAATAAGACAAAACATGTAACTATTCACCCCCCTATACATCTACTGGGATTTTTGCCCATTCTTCAATGCAAAACTGCTCCAGCTCCTTCAAGTTGGATAGGTTCTGCTGGTGTACAGCAATCTATTAGTCATACCACAGATTCTCAATTGGATTGAGGTCTGGGCTTTGACTAGACCATTCCAAGACATTTAAATCTTTCCTCTTAAACCACTCCGTGTTGCTTTAGCAGTATGCTTAGGGTCATTGTCCTGCTGGAAGGTGAACCCCCGTCCCAATCTCAAATCTCTGGAAGACTGAAACAGGTTTCCCTCAAGAATTTCTCTGTATTTAACGCCAGCCATCATCCCTTCAATTCTGACCAGTTTCCCAGTCCATACCGATGAAAAACTTCCCCACAGCATGATGCCACCACCATATTTCACTGTGGGGATTGTGTTCTCAGGTTGATGAGAGGTGTTGGGTTTGCGCCAGACATAGCGTTTTTCTTGATGACCATAAAGCTCAATTTTAGTCTCATCTGACTAGAGTACCTTCTTCCATATGTTTGGGGAGTCTCCCACATGCCTTTTGGCGAACACCAAACGTGTTTGCTTTTCTTGAAGCAATGGCTATTTTCTGGCCACTCTTCCGTAAAGCCCAGCTCTGTGGAGTTTACGGCTTAAAGTGGTCCTATGGACAGATATTCCAGTCTCTGCTATGGAGATTTGCAGCTCCTTCAGGGTCATCCTTGGTCTCCTTCTTGCCTCTCTGATTAATGCCCTCCTTCGCCTGTCCGTGAGTTTTGGTGGGCGGCCCACTCTTGGCAAGTTTGTTGTGGTGCCATATTCTTTAAGTGTTTTAATAATGGATTTAATGGTGCTCCGTGGGATGTTCAAAGTTTCTGATATTTTCTTATATCCCAACCCTGATCTGTACTTCTCCACAACTTTGTCCCTGACCTGTTTGGAGAGCTCCTTGGTCTTCATGGTGCCGCTTGCTTGGTGGTGCCCCTTGCTTAGTGGTGTTGCAGACTCTGGGACCTTTCAGAACAGGTGTATATATACTGAGATCATGTGACAGATCATGTGACACGTAGATTGCAGGTGGACTTTATTTAAGTAATAATGTGACTTCTGAAGGTAATTGGTTGCACCAGATCTTATTTAGGGGCTTCATAGCAGAGGGGGTGAGTACATATTTACGCACCACTTTTCCCTTTTTTATCATTTTTTTCACTTCACCAATTTGTATTGGTGTATTTTGTGTATGTCCATTACATGAAATCCATGTAAAAATCCATTTAAATGACAGGTTGTAATGCAACAAAATAGGAAAAATGCCAACGGGGGTGAATACTTTTGCAAGGCACTGTAACGCCATTTCACCACCACATGTGAACTTGCAGTTAGATTTTCACATGTGAATGTTTCATACATGTGAAACTGCAAATTATATTTTAAAATGTAAATGGTTTTCACATGTGAACTTGCAATTCCACATGTGAAAGTGAGACTTTCATATGTGGAGTTTTTTTATATTTGAAAGTGCAAATGTCATTTTTAAATGTGATTTTTATATGTGAAAATGCAAATTACATTTTCACGTGATTGATTTTTGCATGAGAAAGTTTCACATATGCAACTGCAATTTACGTGAGCTGACATGTGTTAACACAATTTAAAATATGAAATTTAACCTCAACATGTGAAAACAGCAATTTCACATGTGAAAATGTGATTTTTTGAAAAATGTGTCTTTAGTAGTAGTAATGTCTATGTTAATGTTTAAAGTATTTTTTTTGTAATGTATTTTTCTTTTTGTGTCGGACCCTTGGGAGACTAGCTGTCACCATTGGAGTCGGCTAATACAAATCAATATCAAACAAAAAATCATGTTTTATTTGATTGTTTGGCCTTTTCTCCCTTTCCTGTGTGTGATAACAGGAACTTGGGGTTGAGCCACCCAGGGCTTTACACTCAGTTATCAGCTCTCACTCAGCCTGGCAGCTGCCACTCACACACACCATAGAGAGAGAGACTAAAGAGTAGGGTTGAGTGGACAGAGTCATTGAAGTGTTTAAGTAGTAGTGGCAATAGTAGTCACATTGAAATGGAGGATTTTTGTTAGGTTAATCCTGGATTTGAGTTTAATCTCCTAAAAAATGGGTTTCATTTTCCCTAAGTGATCTCTAATGTATATGTTTGATGACCACTGTAACACGGTGCCCTTTTCGTGACATGTCCACATGCAACTGAGAGTGGCTTTAATGGAATGTAATGGTTTTGGGGTTTTAATTTTGATTATAAGTGGGATTCAAATTCAATGTTTCTCTCTCTTTCTCTCTCTCTCTCTCTCTCTCTCTGTCTCTCTCTCACTCTTTCTCTCTCTTTCTCTCGCTCTCACTTTCTCTCTTTCTCTCTCTCTCTCTTGCTCTCACTTTCTCTCTTTCTCTTTCTCTCTCTCTCTTTCTCTCACTCTGTCTCTCTCTGTCTCTCTTTCTGTCTTCAGCAGCGTCCAGCTTCAGTTTCTGCCGTGCGTCCCTGGAGCACACAGTGTCTGTAGAGGAGCTCAGCTACCAGCTGCCTCGTCGGCCAGGGGCCAGTCTGACCTGGCACGATGGGAGGGGGCAGAAGAACACACACACTGTCAAACTACTGCAGCAGCCTGGCACAGAGGGCATACAGGTATTATAATGGGCATGTGCAGACACATGCACAGACATACACATACACAAACGCACACTCACACACACACTGTCTGGGCAGTGCAAGATGACGATTTAGGCACCAGCACTATGAGAAAGATCAGAGAAAATAACACGTCCTTAAACATAGAGAGATCTAAATCAAATCAAATGTATTTTTTTTAGCCCTTCGTACATCAGCTGATATCTCAAAGTGCTTATACAGAAACCCAGCCTAAAACCCCAAACAGCAAGCAATGCAGGTGTAGAAGCACGGTGGCTAGGAAAAACTCCCTAGAAACCTAGGAAGAAATCTAGAGAGGAACCAGGCTATAATGGGTGGCCAGTCCTCTTCTGGCTGTGCCGGGTGTAGATTATAACAGAACATGGCCAAGATGTTCAAATGTTCATAAATGACCAGCATGGTCAAATAATAATAATCACAGTAGTTGTCGAGGGTGCAGCATGTCAGCACCTAAGGAGTAAATGTCAGTTTTTGCATTTCATAGCCGATCATTAAGAGTATCTCTACCGCTCCTGCGGTCTCTAGAGAGTTGAAAACAGAAGGTCTGGGACAGGTAGCACGTCCGGTGAACAGGTCAGGGTTCCATAGCCACAGGCAGAACAGTTGAAACTGGAGCAGCAGCACGGCCAGGTGGACTGGGGACAGCAAGTAGTCATCATGCCAGGTAGTCCTGAGGCATGGTCCTAGGGCTCAGGTCCTCCGAGAGAAAGAATGAAAGAGAGAATTAGAGAGAGCATACTTAAATTCACACAGGACACCGGATAAGACAGGAGAAGTACTCCAGATATAAAAAACTGATCCTAGCCCCCTGACACATAAACTACTGCAGCATAAATACTGGAGGCTGAGACAGGAGGGGTCAGGAGACACTATGGCCCCATCCGATGATACCCCCGGACAGGGTCAAACAAGAAGGATATAACCTCACCCACTTTGCCAAAGCACAGCCCCCACACCACTAGAGGGATATCTTCAACCACCAACTTACCATCCTGAGACAAGGTCGAGTATAGCCCACAAAGATCTCCGCCACGGCACAACCCAGGGGGGGGGGCGCCAACCCAGACAGGAAGATCATCTAAACACATGCTTTATAGAACAGTAGCACTGCCTTGTGTCTCTCATTATGGAGTCTCAACAGCATACTACAAAGGATGTTTGGTTGTTCTTCCCTCCTCATCACAAGGGCTGCTACAGCCTCAGAAACCCACAAGAGAGATGATTGATTAAAAAACAGGTAATGAATGAATGCAGATGAATGAATGTGAATGAATGAATTCATCTGAATGCAGATGAATGCAGGTACAGAATCCTCTCTGGGAGAGAGAAGAATAAAGGAGTGTAGTGCTATCCCACTGAGCAAAAGTACGTTGAATTAGAAAGAAAGTCATTAACTTTTGTTTTGAGTGTAAAATTTAAATTATTTGATTATGTCACCATTATAACCAATTTTCAACATTGATAAAACGTGTATAAAATATGTTGAATTTGTACCTTTGAAACAACGTCAGAAAATATAATTGCCTAATTAAAATACACAAAGTAAGCAAAACAATAAATACATCATTCCAACATTACCTAAAATTATGAATAAGATACTAATGAGATAGATCTACAGTATATAATCAATATAACAATTGAGATTTACAATATATGACATTAATGAGCGAGCTAGGACGGACAATCTTTTCAGTACTTTTGAAATGTTCAGCAACAGAATTCAGAACATGGGCCGTTCTTACATATTCTCCCTGTACACCAAGTCAGAACCATAAGATACATAATAGGGGCATATAAGCAGACAATGAAAGCTCTTGCAATATTCAATTATGACATTTCTCTAAAACAGTCTATAGGCTACATGTGCACCACCACCAGTAGGCTAAGTTCTGAGGGGGAAAGGGACCAAATTATTAGGGTGAGACATTTGAACTACTAACAGCTTACTACCCAACATATTACTTTCTTAGCTGCAGAATACATATCCTGGCATATTACATCATTTATGCAGCAGCATACAAGACATATCTTTGAACTCGTTGTTGTGCTCACTTAAACAGGAAGGGGGTGTGGCAGTCCTTGTGGGCAAGATTTGTCATCAAACTTTGTCATCAAAGTCTGGCATTCTCTGGATTTATGGTGCTTTCAAGACAATTGGGAACTAGAGAATAAAACTAGATTGAATCATGACATCATTGATCTTCAGGTAGGAAAGTCAGAGCTCTAGAAAGAGGCCTGAGTTCCTGACTTGGAATTCCGAGTTGGATGACCGTTCAAAACGTATTTTCCTAGTCCGAGCAAATTATTTTCAGGGTTCGCAGTTGTCTTGAACGTAACTGAAGTTGTAAATCAAATCACTTCCGAGTTCCAGTTGTTTTGAATGCAGCAGAAGTCATGCTGAATGGATAGCATGGCTAATGATGTATTCAGACCTTTCTGGCCCATGGTGTTGTGTGTAAATGTTTAGAGACCCTTTCAAACAGATGTTTTAAATCCTTAAACCCAGACTTGGACTACACACCCTCTCCACCGAATAGCAGGCAGGGGAAGCAAAATAGTGGTTGCTTTGTAATGCTTGCAGCCACTGATTCCTTCCAAACCACTCAATGTTGACTTAGCGATTTCCGACTTGTTGTGTAATGTACAGTATACAGTTGAAGTCAGAAGTTTACATACACTTATGTTGCAGTCATTAATACTCCACAAATTTCTTGTTAACAAACTATAGTTTTGGCAAGTGGGTTAGGAAATCTACTTTGTGCATGACACAATTATTTACAGGCAGATTATTTCACTTATAATTCACTGTATCATAATTCCAGTGGGTCAGAAGTTTACATACACTAAGTTGACTGTGCCTTTAAACAGCTTGGAAAATTCTAGAAAATGATGTCATGGCTTGATAAGCTTCTGATAAGCTAATTGACATCATTTGAGTCAATTGGAGGTGTACCTGTGGATTTATTTCAAGGCCTACCTTCAAACTCAGTGCCTCTTTGCTTGACATCATGGGAAAATCAAAAGAAATCCTCAGAAAAAAGGCCTCAGAAAAAAATGTAGACCTCCACAGGTCTGGTTCATCCTTGGGAGCAATTTCCAAACACCTGAAGGTACCACATTCATCTGTACAAACAATCATACGCAAGTATAAACACCATGGGACCACGCAGCCATCATACCACTCAGGAAGGGGACGCTTTCGGTCTCCTAGAGATTAACATACTTTGGTGCAAAAAGTGCAAATCAATCCCAGAACAACAGCAAAGGACCTTGTGAAGATGCTGGAGGAAACAGGTACAAAAGTATCTATTTCCACAGTAAAATGAGTCCTATATCGACATAACCTGAAAGGCCGCTCAGCAAGGAAGAAGCCACTGCTCCAAAACCGCCATAAAAAAGCCAGACTACGGTTTGCAACTGCACATGGGGACAAAGATCGTACTTTTTGGAAAAATGTCCTCTGGTCTGATGAAACAAAAATATAACTGTTTGGCCATAATGACCATCGTTATGTTTGGAGGAAAAAGGGGGAGGCTTGCACGCTGAAGAACACCATCCCAACCGTGAAGCACGGGTTGGCAGCATCATGTTGTGGGGTGCTTTGCTGCAGGAGGGACTGGTGCACTTCACAAAATAGATGGTTTCATGAGGAGGGAAAATGATGTGGATATATTGAAGCAACATCTCAAGACATCAGTCAGGAAGGTAAGCTTGGTTGCAAATGGGTCTTCCAAATGGACAATGACCACAAGCACACTTCCAAAGTTGTGGCAAAATGGCTTAAGGACAACAAAGTCAAGGTATTGGAGTGGCCATCTCAAAGCCCTGACCTCAATCCTATAGATAATTTGGGCAGAACTGAAAAGGCGTGTGTGAGAAAGGAGGCCTACAAACCTGACTCAGGTACACCAGCTCTGTCGGGAGGAATGGGCCAAAATTCACCCAACTTTTATTGTGGGATGCTTGTGGAAGGCTACCCGCAACATTTGACCCAAGTTAAACAGTTTAAAGGCAATGCTACCAAATACTAATTGAGTGTATGTAAACTTCTGACCCACTGGGAATGTGATGAAAGAAATAAAAGCTGAAATAAATATAAACTATTCTCACATTTCACATTCTTAAAAGGAAGTGGTGATCCTAACTGACCTAAGAAAATTTTTACGATGACAAAATGTTAGGAATTGTGCAAAACTGAGTTTAAATGTCTTTGGTGGTGTATGGTGTATGTAAAAGAATAGGTGTTTGTTAAAGAATAGGACTAAATCAAATCAAATCCAAACTTTAAATACACTTTAAATAAAGTTTTATTTGATTTAGTCCTATTCTTTAT